>NW_007379983.1:0-33837 GCF_000475195.1 Diaphorina citri
ACTGATATCAAGATCAACTGAAAAAGCTTTTAAGACTGCCTCTAGAAAACTTGCGTCCTGGTGGCCTGAAACACTTAAAATAATCAAGAAACACTCCTTTCAATTTATTAATCGATAAATTTATTCAAAATTCCATTCAGTTTCTAGATCAACTTATTTCGGGGGCAAAGATCGTAATCTTCCCAACAGTGAAAGTCCAACAGTCCTACAATGCGGAAAAAACGTTAAACGTCGTGTCGACCAAACAACGACGTTAAATTTCTAACAATAACTTCAAACTTCTACCAAACAATCTGTGAACCCTGGTAGCCTGGTACTTGCATTTCTAGCAACTGTCATGCTGTACCTACCAGCCTCAAAGTTCAAACGGGCATGAGCAGATCAAGTTTTCAGCTCTAATAAGCCCCGTTGACAGTCGCCGCCTTGTCGGGTTGAAATATTGAAGATTTGGACTTTGGAATCCTGGCAGAAAGTTACGTTAGGTCATTACCAAGCTATCGAGTTACAACCGAGTTTATTTATAGAAATGGCAAAGAAAAAAAATGGCTTATCAAGAATGCCATGAGGCGCGGTTTACACGATGCACGGTGGATGGTTAATGAAGATAACAATAATTGAGAAATTGACGACATCTCCACCAAATTGAATTCAACAAAGTAAATTGACATCTCCACTAATAGGTATTGGTGGAGATGCCAAAATTACCAAAGTGGCTTGATACCAATCGGGTGCTCCTGCTTTTCCGGTTTCACTCCGACGTTTAATAGCGTAGGTTATAGTTATAACTGTGCTTTTCGACATGTGGTTGTTGCTAAAAGAATACAAAAATTTAGTAATGAGAGGCTTGAAATGGAATCCAAATATTTTGGTTTTGAATCTAACGGAGCTACGGAGCTGTCAAAAAGTGACGTTTAATAGCGTAGGTTATAACTGTGCTTTTCGACATGTGGTTGTTGCTAAAGGAATACAAAAATTTAGTAATGAGAGGCTTGAAATGGAATCCAAATATTTTGGTTTTGAATCTAACGGAGCTACGGAGCTGTCAAAAAGGATTTTTATTAAAAAAGAAGTAGGTATAGCGTAACTTGACCCAAAACGGCTTCTGAACTTGTTTAACCTACTTAGTTCACGTGCTTTTTTTTCTACCCAGTGAACTTGAATAGAATACAAAAATTTAGTAATGGGAGGCTTGAAATGGAATCCAAATATTTTGGTTTTGAATCTAACGGAGCTACGGAGCTGTCAAAAAGGATTTTTATCAAAAAAGAAGTATAGCGTAACTTGACCCAAAACGGCTTCTGAACTTGTTTAACCTACTTAGTTCACGTGCTTTTTTTTCTACCCAGTGAACTTGAATAAAACTTGGGGGAAAACAACAAAAACAATTTGGTAGTTCCTTCAGTATATTAAAACGTTCCTTCTCTTTTCGCTTTCGGGACAATAAGACCTCAGAAGCAGAAGTTGCAGTGCCCTCTATCAAATCCGGCCCGAAGGACCAAAAATAAAACCGTTACGTGATTCCCGTAATTAACGAACTATAACACTAATTAATGTCTACAAGAAAGGGTCCAGTATGTTGTATTGTTGACATTGACCATGTACTTTGCCTCGTGCTTGCTTGTCAAGTTTATGTACGAGATTAGTTCACGTGCTTTTTTTTTCTACCCAGTGAACTTGAATAAAACTTGGGGGAAAAAACAAAGACAATAATTTGGTAGTTCCTTCAGTATATTGAAACGTTCCTTCTCTCTTCGCTTTCGGGACAATAAGACCTCAGAAGCAGAAGTGCCCGCTATCAAATCCGGCCCGATGGACCAAAAATAAAACCGTTACGTGATTCCCGTAATTAACGAACTATAACACTAATTAATGTCTACAAGAAAGGGTCCAGTATGTTGTATTGTTGACATTGACCATGTACTTTGCCTCGTGCTTGCTTGTCAAGTTTATGTACGAGATACCTATTTACATAATATCTATTTCCATAGTAAATATCTATTTACATAGTACATAATGACTATTTACATAGTACATATTAATATCTATTTGCATAGTACATCGGAATCAGGTGCATAAATCAGCTTACGTACAATCTACTGATTAAAACGAGAACTTGGCTCACCTGTTCAGAACTTCAGAATCCAGATGATCTCTTCTGTAATATTCTCTAATCAAATGATTCAGCAAATTCATGACGCATGGAATCGTGCGGATAATGTCATAAAAATCGTATAAAACTAAATGCAATCGTATAAAATAGTATAAATGCAATATTGATCAACGGATTTACAAAGACATAGCTGTCACAAAACACTTCATTGCGTGAACGGTCTAAATGCATCCGTTGTCGGATATACACAGGATCATTGAAACCAATATCATCGTAGACAATAGTATCATCAGTATCATTATAGGAGATACTATTAGCACAAGAAATAAACAGTAGGTAATAGTATTATGAACAGTAGGTATTGCAGTAAATAGCATTAATATGAACAGTATTACTAGTATCAACATTGAAAACATCACAGACATAGACAGTACTATTATCAATATCATTATAGTCGATACTATTAGCACTAACAAGATAGACAGTAGTATCATACATAGCATGGTTACTGTAATAGTAAATAGCATCAATATTAACAGTATATCAGCAACAACTTTACGAACATCATTAAAGATAGTACAGTAGAACCCCGATTATATCAACTAATTGGGACCGAGGGTAGTTGATATAATCGAGGTTCTGTATAAAAGTTGATATAATCGAAATTCCGTATAAAACTGCCCGCTATCAAATCCGGCCCGATGGACCAAAAATAAAACCGTTACGTGATTCCCGTAATTAACGAACTATAACACTAATTGATGTCTACAAGAAAGGGTCCAGTATGTTGTATTGTTGACATTGACCATGTACTTTGCCTCGTGCTTGCTTGTCAAGTTTATGTACGGGATACCTATTTACATAATACATAATATCTCTTTCCATAGTAAATATCTATTTACATAGTACATATTTATATCTATTTGCATAGTATATCGGAATCAGGTGCATAAATCATCTTACGTACAATCTACTGATTAAAACGAGAACTTGGCTCACTTGTTCAGAATCCAGAGCTCACTTGTTCTTCAGAGGATCTATTCTGTAATATTCTCTAATCAAATGATTCAGCAAATTCATGACGCATGGAATCGTGCGGATAATGTCATAAAAATCGTGTAAAACTAAATGCAATCGTATAAAATAGTATAAATGCAATTTTGATCAACGGATTTACAAAGACATAGCTGTCACAAAACACTTCATTGCGTGAACGGTCTAAATGCATCCGTTGTCGGATATACACAGTCATACCTGTCATAAAACGCATCAATGCGTGAATGATCTTTTGTGCATAGAGGTCTCACGATGCGTTTTCAAAAAGGGTCAGACCTCTACGTCTGATTGGAGCTATTGTAATCTGAAAGTTGGTAAAGTTCGCTGACATGGGATTGATTCGGAAATCAAAACTGATTTTTGATCGTACAATACTACCTATCTCCTATGCATCTATGCTTATGCAGTCTATGCCTAAGAGCAACTGTGGAAAATCCCGTTAAGTTGGGTGTTGGGTGCCATTAATAATTTTGTAAAATTTGCTCATGGCTCAGTAAAGCCATTAATAATTTTGAGGAAACCAGTCGGCTCAACAGCTGAAAATGTCGGAAATTTTTCGGTGTTTTTCGTGTGCTCGACAGGTTTTATGGTTTCAATCTTTTTATAATATGTACTTGTGAATTTTTCCATTTGGGTTTTTTTATAGGATTTTAAATAGAGGTATTTCAGTCTTCTCATCGCTTTTAAAGAAGGGATCCAGCTCGTAATATGGAGAGACGAAAGCTACTTCTCCATATAAACACCGAGGAGGACGAGGAAGACCCACCCTCATCATCCGCCAGCAAGTTACTCATCGAATGCCCTCGCGTTGTCTACACAGCCTTCTGAATGATCTTTTGTGCGTAGAGGTCTCACGATGCGTTTTCAAAAAGGGGTCAGACCTCTACGTCTGATTGGAGCTATTGTAATCTGAAAGTTGGTAAAGTTCGCTGACATGGGACTGATTCGGAAATCAAAACTGATTTTTGATCGTACAATACTACCTATCTCCTATGCACCTATGCTTATGCAGTCTAGGTATGCCTAAGAGCAACTGTGGAAAATCCCGTTAAGTTGGGTGCCATTAATAATTTTGTAAAGCCATTGCTCATGGCTCAGTAAAGCCATTAATAATTTTGAGGAAACCAGTCGGCTCAACAGCTGAAAAAGAAGATATTTATATGTAGCTGTCAAGATATTTAAATCTGTCCATTTTCCTTGTTTTAGTGGTCCATTGAGTCCATCGTTTCAAAAACTTGATAAATAGTTCAAGTTTAAAGTTTAACAATAGATTCAAGCTTAACAATAGCTGAATTGCTTTATTTGTGCTAAATTAGGAATAATAACGTGAATTTCTTTGTCACTCTTTTGGCATATCAACCCTCATATTTGCTGTAGTTCTGAGAAACTGCCAAAAAAAAAAATCCATGAATTACTGCAATTTGGTACAACAATAATAATATCAACAGTATTTCTCTCTCTCTCTCTCTCTCTCTTTCTTTTTGCCTGCTGTATCGAGTCGACCTTGTACTTGAACCCTTACAAGACCGTGTTCCTACTGAATGTTGCTGGTGACAAAGAGGATGCTGTGGTCACTCAACCTATCAATGACACAAAGGCGACGTACCAGACACATTTCAACTATTTGAAATCCTTTTACAAGAATCTCAAACTGAAAGACATCAACACGGACATCTTCTTCGCCAGAACACCGTTTGAAAGACTCGACAAGTCTGGCAATAAGAAACTCTTGCTGACAATGGTCAAACTCATAACCCTGTGGAAGTACTCCGGGTTGGTCAACTCCAAAGAGAACTTACTCCTCTCCAACTTGTTCTACAACCAGTCGACAATCCTGCTGGAGAGATCCGTCCTCTATTCATCATACTCCCAAATATGCTCACCGGTTATTGAGAAACTCCTGTTGAATTTCAAAACGCTGTCGAACGAACCTCACGAAACCGTTGAGCAACTGATGAACACTGCGATTGATAATGTCACCAATGAATGTGGTCAATGTGACGTCAAAAAGTTGACCCAATTCGAAGTGTGCAAGATTCTGAAACCGTCCTGCTATTTTATCAATATTGATTCTGTCTGGAAGTCGAATGTTAACATGTCGACGTATTGTCCAAAAATGTACGCTCTGATGTCCAAAGTGTCGGACACAAGCGGTACTGAGAAGAAACCACCTATCTTTGTATCACTCTGATCTGGCTCAACAAATGTTTACACATGGGGTACATTCCTCAACAACGACTAACTTGGGTAATTATTTAGAAGCCAAGAGAATGAAAAAGAAAGCTCCTTTTTGCGTTTAACCTAACCCTATAATAAGACTGGTCACTGCTCAAATTGTGAAAGTTCCTTTTGGTGTTTAACCTAACCCTATAATAACACTGGTCACTGCTCAAATTGTGAAAGCTCCTCTTTGTGTTTAACTTAACCCTATAATAACACTGGTCACTGCTCATTTGGACAGCTCCTTTTGTAGCAATTTTCCATTGACGTGACTTCTAAACAAGTACCCTAACTTACAACCTACGAACCTACTAATATAGGTATTAAATTCGTTTATTGTGTACCAAAATCCTAAGTGCCGCATTCGGTTGTCAAGTACAAGATCATAACGTTTCAGGAATTGTGCATTTGTTTTGTTGATGTCTTGATGAGTAACAATAAAGAAATCAACACGCACAACTGTTACCACTAATATCTCTGATGCATTTTACGCATTATATCAATTATCTTGTCGAAAATTAGACATGTTATGTTTAGGTTAACTTTCTGTAGGTTTAATCGTCAAATCACGGGGATTTTAATCTTGTCGAAATGTTATGTTTAACTTAAATTTCCGGTTTAATCGTCGGATTACGGGTTTTATACTACAGTGACTCGACCATCTTTCAAAAACCCATGTCAATGTCCTCACTATACTCATGATGATGCATAGACTATAAATCTATCAAATTCTTACACTTTGCTACTTATAAGATCAAAATTTTGACACCTTAGTGCTCTTAAGGCTCAATTCGGCTTTGTCCGATATTGTTTGACATGAGAGTGTAAATATTTAAATTCAATTCCCCTTTATCTTGTCATCTTGACGTGGCTTCTTGAAACTGCTGTAAGTAGGTATAAAATGTGTAGATAAAAGCGCGGTTTAGTTGGAGTAAGTAAGGTCCAAAGCCAAACAGTAATGAATTTTTCGCATGTGAGTGTATTTACAAACTCAAACCTGTGTTCTATCTCTATCTGAAGCGTCTCCTTTCTGTATTACTGATGGTACTTCGTCAAACTTATTTCTTAGGTCTTTAAAGTCTCCGATGATCTCATGAAGACAGTGTACTAGGCACCTGAGCACATACTGAACAAATTAAGTCATCAAGGAATTTATCTTCGGCTCTAAAGCTGATGCCAAAATCTGGCCATTATGGAACATAATTATCCTGACACTTTACGACAGCTTATGCGGAAGTAGCTAAACAAATTGCGCGCAAAAAAGCTCTTTAGAAATAGAAAATTGTTTCGTTCACGTTTGAGACCTCTTGGATTCATGTGATTTCATGTAGTGAGGAGCTTTTACTCGTGAAACTGATGGTAGAAACTCACTACCATCACGTCACACGTCACGTGAAGTCATGAGGAGTGAGAAAGATGTAGTTCAAAGTTTTGCCATGATATTATTGAATATTATTCACCGGACGTTTCTACCTTTACACTGAGGACATTTTTTTCTGTATGTATGAGCGTATATCTGTTTCTTATTCTATGGGCTGATTTCGATGTAATTTTGAAAAAAATGTCCCACACAGAAAGGAAAATTCCCGTATTTTTGGCTACATTGGATCTTTGTAGCGTTTACGCTACAATTGAAGAAACTAATAAAGGTTATTGGAACTTACCCTTCTGGAAAAACAGAGAGGCCAAAAGGCATAACGACGTCCCCAGAGACGACGTCATAGTTACGATGAAACCGTCACGTCAGGTGTGCCAGGCGTTAAGTTCTTGGAACTCTGAAACATTAGATTTTTAAAAGTGTTTGTAAGAAACGTGCAGGATAACGGTACATTTTCCTATTTCGGGAAACTTTACCATCTTCGTTTTCTTATGTTCAGTATGAGGTGTTCTTTCAGTTTCCTAGAGGGAACCATTTCTGTTTCCCAAAGTTTCCCGAAAGGAAAGTGCGTGAAAGTGACGAGATTTCAGAGGATCACTGTCCGAACCAAACCTAAGGAACAATTCCTACCTGGCTTAGACGGCAAGCTTTTTATCATGCGGATCTGTACATAAGTTACAACCATGATTAAGCTCCGCCATTGTTTTTCTCTAGCGACCAGAAATCACACAAACTTAGCCATCCATGTTCTTTCAATTTTTCAATTTGTTGGAATCCTTCAGAATCTTCAGATTGGCAAAAACAAAAGGCTTCACAATCTTCCAGTGACTTCCGGATGGGGATTAGTAATTTGGATAGGTATTTCCTATCTGCCTTAGTTACCTGGGGATCTTTTCCTAAGATAAATATTAATTAGTTAATCCTTGGTGGCATCATCAGCATCAATCTCGTCAGGGAATTAGAAGTAGCATTAACATGAGCATGATCATTGAAACCAATATCATCGTAGACAATAGTATCATCAGTATCATTATAGGAGATACTATTAGCACAAGAAATAAACAGTAGGTAATAGTATCATGAACAGCATTGCAGTAAATAGCATTGATATGAACAGTATTACTAGTATCAACATTGAAAACATTATCATAGACATAGACAGTAGTATCACACATAGCAGAGTTACTGTAATAGTAAGTAGCATCAATATTAACAGTATATCAGCAACAACTTTACGAACATCATTAAAGATAGTACAGTAGAACCTCGATTATATCAACTAATTGGGACCGAGGGTAGTTGATATAATCGAGGTTCTGTATAAAAGTTGATATAATCGAAAATTTGGCTACAATGGCTATAACAACAATGGAGTATCCACTGATTGATAAGTATTGAAGTTCTTCTTTCCTTGTGCCTTTTGCACAATTTCATTTAGAATGCTTGCCTTCTTCTTTTTATTTTCATACCCTCCTATTTCCTATCTAATGCCTCCTCCCTATTCCATCCCTTTTATCTCGGCTCTTCCTCAACCTTATCTCTCCACCTCACTTTGGGTCTTCCTCTCTTATTGAAATAGCAGGGTAAAAGGAAGATCCTCTTTGTGTTTAACCTAACCCTATAATAACACTGGTCAGTGCTCAAATTGTGACAGCTCCTTTTTGTATCAAGTTTCAATTGACGTGACTTCTGAACAAGTACCAACGTAGCCTATCAAGATTAATCCACGCGTCCCAAACATATGCCACTCTATTTATGCTGGGTTCAAATCCAAGTTCTAGATCATGAACACCGTGTGATTTATGTTAACGTCTTCATTTATTTCATTATCTATCGCTTTTATTCTATTATTTATAGGATTTATTCCATTATGTATCACTTTTATTCTATTATTTATAGGGCTTATTCCATTCTTCATCGCATTGGTTCTGATCTTAAATTTATGGTCTTTGCTAATGTTGTTTTTGCTTTTTTCTCATCGCGTATTGGCTATATTGACTATATCTTCTAGTAAGATGTTTCCTTTGCTACGGCTAGATTGTCTAGCTATTGCTAATCTAATAATTGATCTAGTCCTGCATCTTGCAAGACTTTGCAACTTTTTCTTCTATTGAAGGTACTGCCTTTCTGTTGTCAGATTGCTGGATGGTGTTGGTTTAGTTGGAAATATTTGCAATAGTTCTTATTAACTTGTCACTGGTATTCTTATTAAATTGTCAATGGTGTCGAATGCTAGATGGGCATTCGCGATTGCACTTGATATAGTGTTGCGATGTCTAGTGCTTGATTTATTGGGCCGATGGAACTTTGGATGTATCTATATTTTAAACTCAGGCCTGTATAGGGGAGATCGTATACCATTGTGGTCATTGTACTCTGCAATAGCATTACAATTATTTTCAACCCTTTTCATTTTTGGTATTTGATTTTGTATGTTATGTGTCCATGACTGGTGATGTGTTTATGGATTTTATGGTCACAACTTTTTTCGTTTCTTTATTGCTGTGTAGATTCATATCATTTTATAATATTGGCATCTCCACCAAAAACTCCTACGTTTTAAGTGGAGGTAGCAAATTTACTGGTGATGTCTTTTTCGTCAATTTTAAGAAGATTAAACCCGGTTTGAAATTGGCAGAGTGTGTTGGTTCCAGGAATTCTCCATAATTTCTCCCAGTCCACCTAGTAGATAAGATGTTTCCTTCGCTACGGCTAGATTGTCTAGCTCTTGCTAATCTAATAATTGATCTAGTCCTGCATCTTGCAAGACTTTGTAACTTGCTATTGAAAGTGGTACTTTCAAAGTACTGCCTTTCTGTTGTCAGATTGCTGCGATGGTGTTGGTTTTGTTGGAAATATTTTCAATAGTTCTTATTAACTTGTCACTGGTATTCTTATTAAATTGTCAATGGTGTCGAATGTAACTTTTTCTTCTATTGAAGGTACTGCCTTTCTGTTGTCAGATTGCTGGATGGTGTTGGTTTTGTTGGAAATATTTTCAATAGTTCTTATTAACTTGTCACTGGTATTCTTATTAAATTGTCAATGGTGTCGAATGCTAGATGGGCATTCGCGATTGTACTTGATATAGTGTTGCGATTTCTTCGGCTTGATTTATTGGGCCGATGGAACTTTGGATGTTTCTATATTTTAAACTCAGGCCTGTAGGGGAGATCGTATATCATTGTGGTCATTGTACTCTGCAATAGCATTACAATTATTTTCAACCCTTTTCATATTTGGTATTTGATTTTGTATGTTATGTGTCCATGACTGGTGATGTGTTCATGGATTTTATGGTCACAACTTTTTTTCGTTTCTTTATTGCTGTGTAGATTCATATCATTTTGTAATATTGGCATCTCCACCAAAAACTCCTACGTTTTAGTGGAGGCTGTGGAGGTAGCAAATTTACTGGTAATGTCCTTTTCGTCAATTTTAAGAAGATTAAACCCGGTTTGAAATTGGCAGAGTGTGTTGGTTCCAGGAATTCTCCATAATTTCTCCCAGTCCATGGGGAGATTGTATACCATTGTGGTCATTATACTCTGTAATAGCATTGTAATTATTTTCAACCCTTTTCATATTTGGTATTTGATTTTGTATGTTATTTGTCCATGACTGGTGATGTGTTTATGGATTTTATGGTCACAACTTTTTTCGTTTCTTTATTGCTGTGTAGATTCATATCATTTTGTAATATTGGCATCTCCAGATACCTATTTACATAATATCTATTTCCATAGTAAATATCTATTTACATAGTACATAATGACTATTTACATAGTACATATTAATATCTATTTGCATAGTAGCAAACTTACTAGTGATGTCCTTTTCGACAATTTTAAGAAGATTAAACCCGGTATAAAATTGGCAGTGTGTTGGTTCCAGGAATTCTCCATAATTTCTCCCAGTCCAGATTCTGTGGGAGGAAAACGACGTAGAACCCAAGTTTCATGGACAAGTTTGAAAGAATAAGAAGAACTTTCTGCAAATTTGCATAGGTGACCTGAGCTTACAGATTTGCATAGGTGGCCTGAGCTTACAAAATCATACAGCTAATTATTTGAGATACCATGTCGATTCCTACATTATCAACCGAGAAATAGTTGTAAACTTGAAAATTACCTTAACATGTGCAAATCCTTGGTTAATAAACAACACCTCCTAAGAACCTATATGCATATTATTATTATTTGTTTTTTTTTTTTTTTTTTTTTTTGTTTTTTTTTTTTTTTTTTTTTCAATTTCAATAGGCGCTGTTGTTTTTCAAGCACCAATATCTCGAAGTTGCATCTGCAAAGCCCCTGCGGCTTTGTTTGTCAAAGCTCCAAAGTTAAACTCCGTGTTAATTTCCATGTTTTTGGCGCTGCGAAGAATGTAAATTGTCCAATAAAATTGCATGACGCCAATGGGTTTCAGGCATAGGTATTGAAAAATTGAAAAAAAAAAAAAAAAAAAAAAAAAAAAAACACGAAATAGGACACTTACACCCTTTAAGTTCCTTTAGCGGCAAAGATATCCTCCTTGGGGCTTTTGACCCCTCATCCAGGACACTGTCCCCAACCTCTCGGCGTTGAAATTGGATAGGTAGTGGACTTTCAGCCAATATTATTCATAAATTATATTACTTTTTGGCCAATAAATTATAGCTATTTATTTTTCAGCCAGTATATTATACCCATTTATTTTTTAACCAGTACCTACCTACCTACCTACCTACCTACCTACCTACATATATTATACCTACCATTTTTTTTTTTTTTTTTTTTTTTTTTTTTCGGGTATGGCCGAGTGCTCGACAGGTTTTATGGTTTCAATCTTTTTATAATATGTACTTGTGAAATTTTCCATTTGGGTTTTTTTGTAGGATTTTAAATAGAGGTATTTCAGTCTTCTCATCGCTTTTAAAGAAGAGATCCAGCTCGTAATATGGAGAGACGAAAGCTACTTCTCCATATAAACACCGAGGAGGACGAGGAAGACCCACCCTCATCATCCGCCAGCAAGTTACTCATCGAATGCCCTCGCGTTGTCTACACAGCCTTCTGTTTCATCATCTTCCTCACGACGTGTCTCTTTCTACTCATCCTGTTCGTGTTTCTTTTCCTACTAAATGATATAAATCGTCACAGTGCAACAGATAGGCCTAGTCACGTGACCACAGTGAAACCCGTCACCACCACCATCTATCGGAACAAACAGTCCATGTTCGAGTATCTAAGAGGATTACATCGGAAGAAAAACAAAACAAAGTCAAAATATTGGAGTAAGAACCTCACGGAAACTTGTTTGGAGATGATCCAGCATGATGAATTTGACTTGAACAACGCTACAAGGAACAATGTCTTCTTCACCAAAGCTGCCAATGAAGTCATCGATGAGAAATCTGCCTGCTGTATTGAGTCCACCTTGTACTTGAACCCTTACAAGACCGTGTTCCTACTGAATGTTGCTGGTGACAAAGAGGATGCTGTGGTCACTCAACCTATCTACCAGTTCTGCTAGATAGATTTTAAGGGACTAAACTTCCAACCCTGAGTAAGGGGTGGATTTTATCCTCAAAAGATGAGGTCCGTTCTTGAGACGTTTGGCTTTCTCCTATCCTGTCTTCCTCCCTTCGCTTTCGCGACGATAAGACCTTGGCAGTCACAGTTCCCTCTACCAAACCTCTTGGAAAAGAATACCTTAAACATGACGTTAAACTTCTACCAAACAATCTGTGAACCCTCGTAGCCTGGTGCTTGCATTTCTAACAACTGTCCTGTCATTCTTTACCTACTACCTACATACCAGTCTCAAAGTTCAAACGGGCAACAGCAGATCAAGTTTTCAGCTCTAATAAGCCCCGTTGACAGTCGCCGCCTTGTCGGGTTGAAATATTGAAGATTTGGAGTTTGGAATCCTGGCAGAAAGTTACGTTAGGTCATTACCAAGCTATCGAGTTACAACCGAGTTTATTTATAGAAATGGCAAAGAGAAAAAAATGGCTTATCAAGAATGCCATGAGGCGCGGTTTACACGATGCACGGTGGATGGTTAATGAAGATAACAATTGAGAAATTGACATCTCCACCAAATTGAATTCCCAGGCACTTTCGGGATAGGGCTGAAAAGCCCCTTTACTTCAACAAAGTAAATTGACATCTCCACTAATAATGTAAATGTAAATGCAGTTTCTTTGTGTTATTATGTCACAACTTTGGTGCTCACTGCAGCATTGTAGGATTTTTCCAATATCGTCCTGCTACTTTATCAATATTGATTCTGTCTGGAAGTCGAATGTTAACATGTCGACGTATTGTCCGAAAATGTACGCTCTGATGTCCAAAGTGTCGGACACAAGTGGTACTGAGAACAAACCACCTATCTTTGTATCACTCTGATCTGGCTCAACAAATGTTTACACATGGGGTACATTCCTCAACAACGACTAACTTGGATAATTATTTAGAAGCCAAGACAATGAAAAAGAAAGCTCCTTTTTGTGTTTAACCTAACCCTATAATAAGACTGGTCACTGCTCAAATTGTGAAAGCTCCTCTTTGTGTTTAACTTAACCCTATAATAACATTGGTCACTGCGCAAATTGTGAAAGCTCCTTTTTGTGTTTAACCTAACCCTATAACACTGGTCACAGCTCATTTGGACAGCTCCTTTTTGTAGCAATTTTCCATTAACGTGACTTCTCAACAAGTACCGTAACTTACAACCTACTAATTCGTTAGTTGTGTACCAAAATCCTAAAATGAGTGCCACATTCGGTTGTCAAGGTCCTCGTACAAGAACATAACGCTCAGAAATTGAGCACCGGTTGATTGGCGTAAAGGACCATCAAAGTCTTGTTTTGTTGATGTCTTGATGAGTAGCAATAAAGAAATCAACACGCACAACTGTTGGGACTAATATAGCTCTGCTGATCTCTGATGCATTTTACGCATTAATTATATCATTAATTTTGTCGAAAATTAGACATGTTATGTTTAGGTTAACTTTCTGTAGGTTTAATCGTCAAATTACGGGGATTTTAGTCTTGTCGAAATGTTATGTTTAACTTAAATTTCCGGTTTAATCGTCGGATTACGGTTTTTATACTACAGTGACTCGACCATCTTTCACCCATGTCAATGGCCTCACTGGACTCATGATGATGCATAGACTATAAATCTATCAAAATCTCACACTTTACTACTTATAAGATCAAAATTTTGACACCTTGCGCTCTTAAGGCTCAATTTGGCTTTGTCCGATATTGTTTGACATGAGAGTGTAAATATTTAAATTCAATTCCCCTTTATCTTGTCATCTTGACGTGGCTTCTTGAAAGCCTGTATGAGTTAAGTGCTCTCTTCAGATCTTGATGAAAGCAAAAGAATTAGATATGTTTTATTGATTTTGACAAATCGGCCTTAGAATTCTATTAGTCTAAAGCCTCAAATAAATGAGGACAAAATTCCGTGCCTCGGCTGATATTGAACACACGCCCTCCTGTTTACCAGGCGGGCTCCTTGCCAATTACGCAACCGAGGCATTTGGTTGAAAATAACTAAGATTCCAAGAGAAACTCAGGTCGTCAAGGGCTGAAGCACCCTTGTAGATTCGTCCGGCCCTCAAGTGGAAACTTGAGGTGTGTCCAAACATAGTCGACCGGCCCTCAATCGACGAGGTGAATCTATGTTATTGAGGCAGTGTGGACGGTTCAGTCGACATCGATCCATGGCCGGTCGACTATGTGTGGACACACCTTTAGAATCTATTAAAGTTTACTTGAGACATTGCAGAAGCTCCGTAAGTTTTCTGTTTGTTTTTCCCCCTAGAGATGATACATGCTTATTTTTACAATTAATATCATAATAAGCAAGAGGATCTTGAGTGTCTATTACTAGAACATGACTCAGACGCGATCTGCTGGCATATTCCGGCTTTTCAGATCCTTGATAGTATCGGTAATCGAGTTTTGTTATTCACGCGTATTCCTGTTGCATGCTTTATGACTTGTGTGGTTTTGTGCAATGGCTCGTTTTCATATGCGGCATGCCAAATTGTATGTAAAATTGTATAAAGGCACATATGTGTGGTGTTCAAATAGATTCGTGAGATCTGTGTTCTCATGTTGATGACGTCACAAAAAGGCCAAAGACATTCCATCATCCGGTTTGGACAAGAAGAAGACATCCCCGTTAGCATCAGCACCACTAGGTCACGGTCGTTTCAACTTGTTTCCGAATAAATTACATGGGAATTCTTCAGGGGACAAAATTGGCAAGCGTCCCAAAATACAATCGATTGTTGCAATTAGGTATAACGTTGAACAATAACGAAATTCTAAACTGCCAAAAACTCACTATTACACAAATGATCATCTTCATTTAGCAGCTCACTGATTAGACAAACCTAACGAACAATTCCTACCTGGCTTAGACGGCAAGCTTTTTAACTTTTTATCATGCGGATCTGTACATAAGTTACAACCATGATTAAGCTCCGCCATTGTTCTTCTCTAGCGACCAGAAATCACACAAACTTAGCCATCCATGTTCTTTCAATTTTTCAATTTGTTGGAATCCTTCAGAATCTTCAGATTGGCAAAAACAAAAGGCTGCACAATCTTCCAGTGACTTCCGGATGAGGATTAGCTGGATTAGTAATTTGAATAGGTATTTCCTATCTGGCTTAGTTACCTGGGGATCTTTTACTAAGATAAATATTAATTAGTTAATCCTTGGTGGCATCATCAGCATCAATCTCGTCAGGGAATTAGAAGTAGCATAAACATGAGCATGATCATTGAAACCAACATCATAGATATTAGTATCATGAACAGCATTGCAGTAAATAGCATTAATATGAACAATATTACTAGTATCAACATTGAAAACATTACCATAGAGTCATAGACAGTAATATCAGCAATATCATTATAGTAGATAGTATTAGCATTAACAAAATAGACAGTAGTAGCAGCAGCAGCAATATCACCATAATAGATAGTAGTAGCAGGAACAAGACAGTAGTATGATCAACAACATTACAGTAAATAGTATAAATACATATTAACAGAATATCAACAACAACTTTGCGAACATCATTAAAGATAGTAGTATCATCTTTACATACAGAAGTATTAGCATTACCTCACGTAACAAGTATCATCCTTATTGTTTCATTTACAATAATTGTTTCCCAAGGGGCAAATTTAGTGGTACAAAAGAACAAGATTTCCTTGAAAGCTAAGGAAAACCTCCGATTTTTGGAGTTGATATAATAGAGAGTTGATATAATGGAGGTTGATATTATAATCGAAGTTCTACTGTAGTATCATCTTTACATACAGAAGTATTAGCATTACCTCACGTAACAAGTATCATCCTTATTGTTTCATTTACAATAATTGTTTCCCCAGACATTGAATTCTAGAGAGCGTTGCCTAATTATAGGGATCTAGATGGGACTATTGTTTGTGTCATAGTGGAGTACATTTTTGTTTGTGTGCTTTTCAATTATGGATTTATCTTGGTCTTAATATTGTTGGTTCAAAGTGACCTCTGCCAGTAATGTCTTGATCAAGCTTCCAATGTTTGTTTTGTTTCCAATCCTCTGGAGTCTAGATTGTCGGTCTATTTGATGACTATTTTTTCTCCATCTTGGCTATCTTGCCTAGGATATAATCGTCGATCTGTTTGTGTGCTTTTCAATTATGGATTTATCTTGGTCTTAATACTGTTGGTTCAAAGTGACCTCTGCCAGTAATGTCTTGATCAAGCTTCCAATGTTTGTTTCCAATCCAATCCTCTGGAGTCTAGATTGTCGGTCTATTTGATGACTATTTTTTCTCCATCTTGGCTATCTTGCCTAGGATATAATCGTCGATTTATTGTTGGAAGGTTGGCGAATTCTCGGTAATTGTCGGCTAATTATTTGCGGGATTGCGAATTCTTTGCTCTTGGAAAATTATTGATCTTGAAAACCCGTTTGTAATCTTGAAAGAAGGCTGAAGAGTTAACTTTGCTCAGCTTATGCTAATACACTCTCTATCCTATATCTGCGAGAGTAAAGGGGCTTTTCAGTCTCATTCTGGCAGTATAAGCAGAGTATACGAGTATTCTATTCTATTCTATTCTATTCTATTCTATTGCAAGTAAGCAATGTGTTGTACCTCCATTCTCATCTGCATGTAAGTTTTGTACACTTAAGTGCGGGCTTGAGTAATGTGATTATTTACTGTGGCATGTCTAACTTGTTTGCTAATGATGGGCGATACTCAAAACGGAGGAAAAATTCAAGAATAAATACTCGTCTTCCCATTTTGCCTGGATCTCAAATTTCCAAGATCGTCAAAATAGTTATTTATCTTCTGCTGAAGTCTGTTTAATGAGTATGACGATTATCTTAGTAAAAAAAATATAAAAAAATGTGTTTTTGGGAAACGCGGAAGACATTTTCAGAATAAGTGCGTGTCTTACAAAATTAATCAATATTTACCCAGAAGGAAAAAAATAGGTCCCCTCTTTTTAAGGTGTGTCCACCTGTCCACACATAGTCGACCGGCCATCGATCGAACGTCGACTGAAACGTCCACACTGCCTCGACAACATAGTTTTATCTCGTCGTTCGACGGCGACGGACGGTTGACTATGTTTAGACACACCTTTTGTATAACGAAATTTTAGATATATCATAGGTTTGGCTTGGTTTGGCTACTTGAAAGAAGAAGATCTGTACAAAAGAAAAAACATTGAGAAATATTCTCAAAACATTCAGAAAAGTTATTTAGAATAAACTTAATAAAGAAGAGAATGAAAATTCCAACTGTCCCTAATTTTTCGCACTCAAGTGTATGTTCGCGACTATCGAGAACTTATTGTCTGCAAACAGAGGAAACATTGTACAAAGTTATCATGATATATGTAGAACCAAAGAGTTGTCAACACATCAATCATGACAAACATGTCTAAAATCAACAAAAAGTTCAACGAGCAAAAAAGTCATTAGTTAAAGCCAAAATAGCAACAATGATCTACAGAAAGACAGAAACCCCTACTGAGAACAACTTTGACGGAGGAAAATTCTAAAGCCTTCAGATTTTCTTCAAAGAAACAACCATGTAAAAGGAAGTTGTACAGAAATACCTGAAGATGATGTTCATGATGAAGACTTCACTGAAGTTCATTATGGAACACGCACAACTGAACATGTCTAAAATCAACAAAAAGTTCAACGAGCAAAAAAGTCATTAGTTAAAGCCAAAATAGCAACAATGATCTACAGAAAGGCAGAAACCCCAACTGAGAACAACTTTGACGGAGGAAAATTCTAAAGCCTTCAGATTTTCTTCAAAGAAAAAATCATGTAAAAGGAAGTTGTACAGAAATACCTGAAGATGATGTTCATGATGAAGACTTCACTGAAGTTCATTATGGAACACGCACAACTGTAATAGCACGAGTCAAAAGTCAAGAGGAAGGTTGAAGGTTGCATGGAGATCTTCATTGGAGATTCGTGAGGATATACATATGAGTTGTATCGTCAGAGTGGACAAAGATAACTTTAGCATGTTTGTTGGTAATGTAGGTATGGTTTCTGACATGGATGATGAGGTGTTTAGTATAATTGTTATACAATTCAAGTTCATAGTCATATTGGTAGTATTTATTGAAGACAATGTCAAAAGCACACATATCTTCAGAGTGTACAACTCCATGTTTGTAGGTACATATGTTTTCTAGGATGATTAGAAGTTCAATATAATTGTTACCTAATTCAAGTTCATATTGGAAATATTCATTGCAGACAATGACAAGAAGAAGAGTCATAGTGGACAAAGTTACCTTTAGAATATTCGTTGGTATGTGTGTGGGTATGTTCAATATATTTGTTATCTAATTTAAGTTCATAGGTATTCGTTAATTCGTGGTATTCATTGTCAGATCTTGGGTCTTCAAGTCTGCGATGATGTCATTTATAGCTTCGTTACGAATCGTACCTGCTGTAAGTAGGTATAAAATGTGTAGATAAAAGCGCGGTTTAGTTGGAGTAAGTAAGGTCCAAAGCCAAACAGTAATGAATTTTTCGCATGTGAGTGTATTTACAAACTCAAACCCGTGTTCTAACTCTATCTGAAGCGTCTCCTTTCTGTGTTACTGATGGTACTTCATCAAACCTATTTCTTAGGTCTTTAAAGTCTCCGATGATCTCATGAAGACAGTGTACTAGGCACCTGAGCACATACTGAACAAATTAAGTCATCAATTAAGTGCTCTTCAGATCTTGATGAAAGCAACAGAATCATGTTTTATTGATTTTGACAAATTGGCCTTAGGATTCTATTATTGCGGTCAAAGTCTCAAATAAATGAGGACAAAATTCCATGCCTCAGCTGATAAATAACACGCGCCCTCCTGTTTATCAGCAGGGCGCCTTGACCACTGAACCACCGAGGCACTTGGTTGAAAAGAACCGAGATTCCAAGCAACTCAGGTCCTCAAGGGCTGAAGCACCCTTGCAGATTCATTCGGGCCTCAAGTGCAAAATTAAGGTGTGCCCTTACATAGTCGACCGGCCCTCAATCGACGAGGTGAATCTATGTTATTGAGGCAGTGTGGACGGCTCAGTCGACATTTATCCATGGCCGGTCGACTATGTGTGGACACACCTTTAGAATCTATTAAAGTTTACTTGAGACATTGCAGAAGCTCCGTAAGTTTTCTGCTATGCGGAAGTAGCTGAACAAATTGCGCGCAAAAAAAGCTCTTGGAAAATTGTTTACACGCGTATACGTTTAAGACCTGATGGATTCCTGTGATTTCATGATGCAGTGAGGAGCTTCTGGGACTAAGTGTGCCGAGAGCCGAAAGATGAAAATTGAATGAAAGAGAGGAAATCTCAGTTTTGAGTCGACGAATGTACGATTTGAATGGGGCCTTTCGTCGGTATGTACCTATGTCAATTGTTTGTTATGCTTTAGTCCGATTTTGATGGACTTTGGAAAACGAAGGAAATTTCCTATTTATTTTCTATATTAGATCTTCTCTTGTGCCAATGAAGAGAGCAAAACGGCAGAGACAAATGCCCAGCCTGTAGAAATAAAAAGAATTGAAAATGGATATTGGAACTTACCCTTCTGGAGAAACAGGGAGGCCAAAAGGCATAACGACGTCCCCAGAGACGACGTCATAGTTACGATGAAACCGTCACGTCAGGTGTGCCAGGCGTTAAGTTCTTGGAACTCTGAAACATTAGATAATAAAAGTGTTTGTAAGAAACGTGCAGGATAACGGTACATTTTTCTATTTCGGGAAACTTTCGAAAACGGAACCGATTCCGATGGCGCACCATCTTCGTTTTCTTATGTTCAGTATAGGCGTACTTTCAGTTTCCTAGAGGGAACCATTACTGTTTCCCAAAGTTTCCCGAAAGGAAAGTGCGTGAAAGTGACGAGATTTCAGAGGATCACTGTCCGAACTAAATCCGGACACTTTTGCATAACGGTACGTTTTCCTATTTCGGGAAACTTTTGAAAACGGAACCGATTCCGATGGCGCACCATCTTCGTTTTCTTATGTTCAGTATAGGTGTTCTTTCAACAGAAATGGTTTGGGAAACAGAAATGGTTCCTAGAGGGAACCATTTCTGTTTCCCAAAGTTTCCCGAAAGGAAAGTGCGTGAAAGTGACGAGATTTCAGAGGATCACTGTCCGAACTAAATCCGGACACTTTTGGATGGAGGAACTCTTTCAGAAGAACCCTGCCACCTAAAAGAAAGGCGAAATTTCATGAATTGTGACGTCACAAAAAGGCCAAAGACATTCCATCATCCGGTTTGGACAAGAAGAAGACATCTCCGTTAGCATCAGTACCACTGCCACTGGGTCTATCATATTTTGCACCTTATGCTTATTCTTCCCATGTTTATTACATTACACTTTATCTTTCCATTTTCTTCAGTAAGTTCATCGACTTTAATATTTTGCATGATGTCTTCAATGTTTCGCATGTCTTCAATCTTGGTAAGATGGTTGATGGTGTTGAGATCTCTGACGTCTTAGGTACAAGTGATGTTATCTTGGGGGCACAATACTTGTCCAGAAATGCCTTGTATGTTGAATCCATATCTTTGTTGTCGTGATCAGATCCTCCTTGCCATATTTCTCATGTAATAGTATTTTATCATTAGTTTGATGATGCGTTTAATTGATGATATAGCTGGGTATTATTTATAGGTATCGGTAAGAAAGTCTTTTATATGGGCAGTGGATCTTTCTTTTCTCCGTGGTAAGGTCATTAAATTTGTTAGGTGCAAGTTTTATTTATAAATTTCTTGTTTTTTGCATTGGTATGTTGTATGTACCACTAATTTTATTACTAAAGCTAGAGATGCACTAACGGACTTCATTAAACATGGTTCTAACTTCTTATGGGTACGTAAGATATTATTAAATTATCATTGATGAGATAATCCAGTCTTGCAGGGTAGCGCGTCTGCCTTGCAACCGCTATGTTCCGGGTTCAATTCCCGCTCGAGACAAACTTTATCCCAAAACAAATAAGACTCGTCCTCGAAACTGCTGGCTTTCTCCTATAGTGATCTCCCTTTGATTTTGGGAAACCTCGTAAAACCAGTGCCCTCTCTCAAACCTCTTAAAAAAGTGATGTGAGAATTTTTTCTATTTCTTAACTGGGAGAGTAATTTTCCATAGGAATTGTCCTAGATCAAGTTGCCTAGACACCGTGCATACATTACGAGCACCTTGAATCTGACTCCGAAATTTTCCGTCAAATTTTGACCCAGTAGTTTGACACGATTCGGCCAAGGATGTCCCGAAATGACCCAGTTTCTGAAAAATGACGCGTCAAAAGACAGGTGTAACCCAGATCCCCGTTCAATGTCATCCTTGATACGCCTCAAACTGAGGATAGGAAACCTACCAACCCAAATCCTGCGAACCCGATCCTTGTTGAATATTCAATAAGGAATCAATTTATTCAAGCTCATGAATCACAGAGATTCTCATTGTAAATAAAAACAGATCCTTTCTAATCACGCTCATTAGTTTGGTTGTAAGTGCCGGTGTAAAAAGAGTTCCCAGTGATCTTTTAGAAATAACGAAAAGTCTTTGTGTTTATCTTCTAATTTATCAACAAGTGAGAAATGTTCAGTTTGAAAATGTATTTCGCTGTGTTTCTATGTTTTCTAACAGCATCTTCAACGTTTTCTTCACCTTTGAAGGGAAAACAAAAGTTCCACGCCATTCCCCCCGGTACGGACCGAGGTCTTTACAACAAAGGATTGCACGAGGGTGACATCCTGCTTGTCAATTAACGAAAAGTCTTTGTGTTTATCTTCTAATTTGTCAACAAGTGAGAAATGTTCAGTTTAAAAATGTATTTCGCTGTGTTTCTATGTTTGCTAACAGCATCTTCAACGTTTTCTTCACCTTTGAAGGAAAAACAAAAGTTCCACGCCATTCCCCCCGGTACGGACCGAGGTCTTTACAACAAAGGATTGCACGAGGGTGACATCCTGCTTGTCAATCGAACGAAGAAGCCTCACACCAGCCTCGGCAGAAATGCCATCAACGATCCTGATATGTTATGGCCACACGCCGCCGTTGTTTACAAAACGGAAGATAGTGTTGGATGTCCTGAATCTCCGCAGTGTGCCCTTCTCATGAAAGCAATGGAGGAGTATCACAACAAGTCCTGTATCCGATTCAAAGAGTGGACAGGCGAGGATGACTATGTCTCTGTCTTCTTCAACCCTGACAGTGGCTCCTGTTGGTCCCCGGTCGGTATGGTTGGAGACAAACAGAGACTATCCTTGGGACAGAGGTGTTGGTACTTCGGCATCATTGTCCACGAGCTAGGCCATGCCATCGGGTTCTGGCATGAAATGAACCGGCCTGATCGCGATGAATACATTGTCATCGACTGGCAAAACATTGTGTCTGGATTCACGCCAGCTTTCCGTAAGATGAGACCGGACCAGGTGGATTTGCTACATGAGAGGTTCGACTATAAATCCGTCATGATGTATGACGAGTATGCTTTTTCTAAAGACGGTACGAGTCCTACAATACAAACGACGAATGGAGAAGTCATAGGACCTCTGTGGATGAAGAACAGTTTGAGTGCTAGTGACGTCAGAAGGATTCATAGTCTGTACCAATGCAAGGATAATAACCAGAAGGTTTCCTTCCCCTACAACATCCACTGTACGTTCCACGAGAATGTTTGTGGATTTAAAAACGGAGAGTTCACCATTTGGAAATGGAAGACTGAGGAAAAGAGTAACTACATCGTGTCTACTTTGGATAACAGTGGTGGGACCCCTGGGAAGTTCATCTCACCCAACTTACATCCGGTGTCCAAAGAGGATCCGCTGAGAGGTCCTGAAGGTTGCGTCCGGTTCTGGTCTATCCTCCAGGGAGATGGAACGATGGCACTGTCACTCAATATGGAAACCTTGGATAACGTCACGCAACTCTCTTTCAACGATAACAAAACCGAGACAGTTTGGTCGACAAAAGAGGTGAGCAAAAATTGGACACATCAACGCATCACAATAGACGTGACCCAACCTTTCAGACTAACCTTCCAGTCCCAGTTCTATTCTGATATCTCTGACGGCGGACTTATAGCCATCACTGAGATCGAGATTCTGTATAATGGACCTTGCAACAACATCACCAGAGGCATACCCAAGAAACCAGTAAAGCTAACAGTAGACCCAAGCTCCACAGACTTCATAGAGGAGCTTCACAATATCACAGCAGTTCCAGTACTCCCAGTTCCAATGAAGTTGAAACCGGATAAGGAACAAGATCTGGATGAAGATTCCTAAAGGTCAACGAACAATTTGGCAGAATCAGTCGCCTTAAATAATCTAGTCTGGAATCAGATAACAGCGCGCCAGACTTTATCCTGACAAAATGTAATTCCGATTATTTTTAATTTCCTCATAAAATGAACATCTGACCTTAGCTAATCAATTAGGAATAAGATTTGTAAACAAGGCTTCGGAAGAAACAATGTGTAATGCAGCTCTTGTAAACAATAGTACTCGTAAACATCTGTACCTAGGTCTTTATTGTTCATTTATAACTTCAATATTACCAGTGATTCAGTACGGGTTAGACAAGTTCAGTATGTAAGAGTAATCATATGCTTCAATGATCTGCAAAATCATATCCATGTTTATGAAGATATAATGGTCAATTTGGGTGTTTTTCATACATTTGTAAACCGCAACAACTTTAACATGTTTTCTTTACAGATTTGAGATTTATAAAGGTTTTCTCTAAAAATTTACAATTTTAACTCCGCTTCAATGATCTGCAAAATCATTTCCATGTTTATTATGGTCAATTTGGGTGTTTTTCATTCATTTGTAAACCGCAACAACTTTAACATGTTTTCTTTACAGATTTGAGATTTATAAAGGTTTTCTCTAAAAATTTACAATTTTAACTCTTCTTGTTCTTATGTAAATATTATTTCTTTATTAATAATAATATTGAAGTTTATTTTATGTCACATTAACAATAAAATGTTCTTTTGGAATAAATCCCTTTAAGTACTAGAGTACTTTTAGGGAATTCTTCTTAATTATTATTGATATTTTTAAATGTGTAATTAATTTATGTATTTACCTATTGTGTTCAATTTATTTTTAAGTTGTCCAATATCACGTATGTAACTGAACCATTTGTACAAAAGATCACTTTGAAATATATTTTTTATCTCAAAAATATGCCACTCTTCTACTTTGTTGCTAGAAAAATGCTGTCTCTTATTTTTTATTTTACATCTTTATTTCCATTGGCAGCTGGAAAGTCGATACGTTTCATTTCCAAAACCATATCTTGAGTAGTACCTCCCTACATCAATTCCACTCAAGATACCCAATATTTGCCCTCCATCATAGCTTGATGTCGCTTGGGGCATTTCGGTCCACCGACCTACATATTGGATAGAAAGGTGAAAGTGGCGCAGTCATGAAAACCCCACATTCTCTGAAAAGGGAATGCTGATTGCAATCATTTATCAAATTCGCAAGTCCCACACAATAGAAACAAAATTGAGCATACAACAACATAGGTCGAGGAACTTGGAGAATGTACGAATGTGTTCCTAGCGAAGCTCTTTCCTTATCCTATATTATTACTGTTGTAATAATAAAGGAAGGACGGACTAAAAATATGTACTATGTAGGTACCTATGTGTAGGAAATTGAAATATGTAGGTACTATGTATGTGTGGAGTAAGTGTGTAAATTGAAATATGTGTTATGACTTATGACACAGATTCCGTGATTTTTTTTTCGAAACTGCATCAATATGATATCTTGTATCCAGATTATTGAGGGAACGAAGTAAGTTTTAAATTTTTTTGGTTTTCTTTTCTCTTTTAATTTGTCTGTGTATTTGTCTACCTATCTCTCTGTCTGTCTCTCTATCTATCTGTCTATTTCCTTGCGTGTTTGTCTGCTTGTTAGTTTCAAAATGAGTAACTCTCATTTTGGTCAACATTAGATTCTGGACCGAATCTACTATTTTTGGGTAGGCCTGGTAGAGACCCTTTTTCTGCGTAAGTTCTACAGTCCACTAAACCACTAGTTCGACCCGTTCATAATTTTCTTCTTAATCCGCCTAGATATTTCACTTTTTCGAAAGTACCTATCAACATTTCAGTTTTTTTCACATTTCATTTTCATCATTATAAAACCATTCTCGTAATTGTTATTATTCCATATGGTTGGATCACGATCGATCTCTTTGGGATCGTCACAATTATCGGATTAATTCGAATTAACCGTTAGTGTACGCTACACGCCATACGAAATTTAATGGAAAATATTAGGAGGTTTAGGAATCGGATGGGAGTAAATCTTCAAATATTTCAAACAGTTCAAATGTACATGTCTGAGATTAATCTGATGTATCCAATGGAAAATATCCTATAAAGAGGTTTAGGAACGGATTGGGGATATCTTGAAATGAAGAGACAATGTTGGGATTGTTGGTTCTGTTTCCTAGTTGCCATTTGCTCAAAGAGGTTTGGAAACTTTTTTAATTATTGAATTTGAACTCTACGAACATAATAAAACCATATTGAGATTTCTATGTAGGTTTATATGTAGATTTGCACATAAAGGCGGGTCCAGGGCTTCATTTAGTCGGGTCTAAGACTATATGAAACCGCTACATGTGTTGTGGATGTGGAATTGCGTACCCTGCCTAATTGGTATTGAAACTGATGTGCCAAATTTTCTAATACTCGTACATACATAATTATGTACCTACCTAGATACAATATTGATATACTAGATATCAACGTCATATCAGTGATATGAATCATGCACGGATCACGTGAGATCACACGTGGAATTTTCTCCCAAGACACGTGTATGTGAGCATGTAGATGTGAAAACAGGGACATGTTTAGAACCACCCTAAGACACCAAGCAAAATAGGGTCCAAAAATTTTGAGTTTTTGAGAGAAGATTCAAAACAAAATGAAAAGAAAGGGACCAAAATTCAAAAAGAAAAAAAAAGAACGTATCTGTCAAAATTTATCGAAATCGGAATGGCCGTCCGAAAGTTTTGGTAAAATAGACAAGCAAACCGATAAAAACAACGAGTACCTAGTAGGAAAAATGGTTAAGTTGAAACTTGGAACGAATCGAACCAGCATTGTTCATTACACTTTAAATTTCAACTCACCAAAGGGGCTGATAAGTCTGAGAGGTAATCCTTCTTTAATGGTACATAGAAAGGTAGGTAGGTAATTTATTTTCATCATAATCGGTAGGTACAGATTCATATGTAGGTATTGCAGGTAGGTACTTTCAATAGAAAGGTGCTCAATATCACGTAATCAAAGAAATAGCACCTGATGTGTGTAAGTATGTGTGTGGATCTGTTTTCTACTACTATATGCTATATGGTGATACATATTGGTTATATGCTGATATAATGTTAGTAGGTACATAATCTCCGTGCTATGTAAGTTACATTTACATAGTACGGAGTACATAATGTGAGTACATTGTACAATATACAAATCTCTACATGGTAGTACGCACGTTCAATTAGAGTATAACACACATGATGAGAAGGTATGTGTAGTAAATTGAAAAATATGTACTAGGTATGTAGGTATGTGTAGAAAATTGAAATGTGTACTATGTATGTGTGGGGTAAGTGTGTAAATTGAAATATGTGTTATGACAGATTCCGTGTTTTTTTTTTTTTTTTTTTTTTTTTTTTTTTTTTTTTTTTTTTACAAACCCAAAAAAAATTTTTTTTTTTATCCATTTTTAAAAAGAAAGGTAGTAAGATACCGTGTTTTTATTTATGTGGTCGATCCGTGGTTCAAATCTTTGAATTATAATGGATATTTTTTGATTTATCTTAATATATAAATGAGAAAATAAGTGATATTTTTGATTTAACAATGGGTGATGAAGAATTCTTGTCACTCCCAATGTGCTTCTCGTTGTGTCATTCCGAATAGTAGTGGTGCCTTCATCAATATCTATTGGTGGAGATGACACATTCACGAATAATGCCCTCCATCAATACTTATTGGTGGAGATGCCCGATTTACATCTTTGTTAAACTGCTTTGGTGGCATAGTGCACAAGATGCCTGGTAAACAAGAAAGCATGGTTTCGATCCTAGAAGAGATATGAAATAATTTACGAGTACATCTCCATGCAAATATTGTACCTAACATGAAATGCGACCACGGTTTGGTTATTGTTAATTTTGAGTACTTACAAAATTTTAAAAGGATTGTTTTAGTTCTTGTTTCAAAGGTAATTAGGTTTCTTTCTGATTTTGTATCGGAGGATTCAGAGGTAACTGAGGCTCAAGAACTTTAAACCAAAACACTTTCTTCATATTGACTCAAAATTGACCTGACCCAGAACCTCTATGTTGGTAAAACAGGACACTGGATCAAACTTCGATCCTAAAGAACATTGATAAGGTTATTCACGTGGGAATGCAATGCCTCCAATCAAAGCTCAAAACAATCATTTCTAGCAGTCCTATACTGAAATAGGTAACAAGAACAACAACCAGAAAAAATTCACAACAAAAACAATATCATTACCACCAGCATCATCAACACCAACAACAGTAACAGTAATAATTATGATGATAATAATTCCTAGTAATACATCCTACAAACCTATCCCAAAGAAACAACAATAACAATAGCAGTAACAACAAATCTAATGCATCTTTTTTGCCCAAAAACAATCATATCTTCCAATGCATCTCAAAACCAATCCACAATACAGTTTCTCTAGCGCCTATGCCTGAAAATAATGGTTTGTGCGGTTAAAAAATCATTATAAAACCATTCTCGTAATTGTTATTATTCCATATGGTTGGATCACGATCGATCTCTTTGGGATCGTCACAATTATCGGATTAATTCGAATTAACCGTTAGTGTACGCTACACGCCATACGAAATTTAATGGAAAATATTAGGAGGTTTAGGAATCGGATGGGAGTAAATCTTCAAATATTTCAAACAGTTGCACCACTGAGGTTGGTTAGGTACCTAATATTTTTCACCATGAAAATAAATTGTGCTGGGTCAGTACAATATTTATAAAGATGTTACCTAACACTTAACGACTATGAACATGTTATTGTTGATGTTTTTAATAATGGTAGATACTAAATACCTACTCAACATGTTGCATTGTTGATGGATTCACAATTGATCTCATACCAATTCACACTTAGGACCCATCTCATTATTCCAATTGCTTCTCATTATTCCAATTTGGTTCTCATTATTCCAATTTGGTTCGGCCAAATTTGCATTCAATTTTGCCTATTTTTCCTCAACAACAAAAGCTTGTAGACGTTTCGGAATGACCTTCGGATTTGATTTCCGGGGTCTTCCGACTCTTCTGCTAAACAGGTACTTTGTAGTTTTGTCTGGCTCTAGTCATCTTAGGTACCTAACACCTTCCATACACATACCTACTCATATAATACCCATGTGCATAATATCTAGGTATCATATTAGGTACTCATAATATGTACCTTCCATAGTAGGTGCGAAATCTTGGTCACGATTGAGTATTAACTAAGGCACTAAGGAATAATTTTACGATAAGCAATATTTACGATTATTATATTATTTGTACGAGTTCTGGCGGGTAATACCGATTCATAGCAGAGGTGTCGATCTTAAAGACGTGTAGACGTGTGAAGGTAACTTGGTCTTGTCTGGTCACTGGTTCATACCACTGACCTAGGTTGCAGGCGGCCCGGATTCGATTCCGGCAGGGTCGAAAATTTAGATGGGGATAGATAAACAGTAAAGATATGGTGATAAATCCGGAAAAATAGCTCACGCTAGAACTCATTTGCAGACATGTGTAGAGCAGACGTATGATCGATAAGGCCCTTGCCATGTGTAAGTAATTAAGTAAGATAAGTGTACCTGTACCTACCTGTCTACTGAGAATGGGAGTCAACTCATTTCTTGAGTATAAAAAGCGGTATTACAATGCAAATTCCCTCCAAAAAGACCATATACATAGTCAATGTTATGTCAAATTAAAGCGATCGTGGAATTTAATGTGTAATTTAAAGTGAAGTAGTTACTTCAGTAAGCAGTGTGAGAGATTACCATAAGCTCCTATATTATGTACTTTGTACCCTGATTTGTACATACAATAGGCATATACAAATTATGTATGTTGTACGTCATGCAATATGTATTTTGCACACTTACTCGGTAATTAAAATTCTCATCCTGTCTTATGCTACTAATTAAACATTCTTATTCTAAGACTGAGACTTTTTGAGGAAAATTAGTCTGAACTGTCCGTTCCAGTGACTTCATCCGAAAGACAAGCGGTCCGGATTCGATTCCGGCCAGGGTCGAAAATTTAGATGGGGATAGATTGACAGTTAAAAGATGTGAGGGATGAACCCGGAAAAATAGCTCACGCTAGAACTCTTTTGCAGACATGTGTACAGCAGACGTATGATCGATAAGGCCCTTGCCATGTGTAAGTAATTAAGTAAGTAAGATAAGTGTAGGTACCTGTACCTACCTGTCTACTGAGAATGGGAGTCAACTTATATCTTGAGTCTAAAAAGCGGTATTATAATGCAAATTCCCTCCAAAAAGACCATATACATAGTCAATGTTATGTCAAATTAAAGCGAACGTGGAATTTAATGTGTAATTTAAAGTGAAGTAGTTACTTCAGTAAGTAGTGTGAGAGATTACCATAAGCTCCTATGTACTTTGTACCCTGATTTGTACATACAATAGGCATATACAAATTATGTATTTTGTACGTCATGCAATATGTATTTTGCACACTTACTCGGTAATTAAAATTCTCATCCTGTCTTATGCTGCTAATTAAACATTCTTATTCTAAGACTGAGACTTTTTGAGGAAAATTAGTCTGAACTGTCCGTTCCAGTGACTTCATCCGAAAGACAAAATGGTTTATGTTTGTAACAGGTGATGGTTTATGCGTGTAACAGGTGTAATCATATGTTTGTGACGCGCTTCTCCCGTAGTTCTTGTCTCCCTGACCATATTACATCAGATTTGGGTTTACCCCTGTCCAACTGACTACTTTATTGATAGGTAAATCAATAAATTTATTCAATAAATAACTCATTAAATTTTTCAATACCTCATTTTTCCAATCATTAACTCATTGATGAATACCTTAATTACATATGAGTCATAAAGGTACATCTTTTTGATCAATGCCTCAATTAGGTACATATGAGTTAAGAGATTCTGTTTCTTTTGGACAGATTCGATGACAGAACAATAAAATTAAAATCGAGTCGTGAGGTAAGGGTATTAGAGGTTTTGGCACTGTTCCCTCGAAGAAGTGTAAAGCAGCGTCCACACCTAGTCGACGGCCGTCGATGGACGAGGTGAATCTATGTTGTCGAGGCAGTGTGGACGGTTCAGTCGACATCGATCGATGGCCGCTAATTATGTGTGGACACACCTTAAAACTATAATGAAACCTTATCATTTTGGGAGCTACAGAGGTTTTGTCTGGTTATTTATTGCATATATTTTATTTTATTGGGTATAGCTTTGAAAGGCTCGAAAATTTGGAAGAGATCAACACTGCTTTGAAGAAAGGAATCAAAATCCTGGGATTCTTAGCATCTTAAGTACTAATTTGTTAATGATACCAAAGGAAGCTTCAATTTATCTTCACATTACTGTGAGCTCGAACGATTATTAAAGGAACGAAGTGGGTTTTAAATTTTAACTTGGCGATTTTACTTTTATTTTTCTTTTCTCTTTTAATTTGTCTGTGTATTTGTCTACCTACCTATCTCTCTGTCTGTCTATCTGTCTATTTCTTTGCGTGTTTGTCTGCTTGTTAGTTTCAAAATGAGTAACTCTCATTTTGGTCAACATCAGATTCTGGACCGAATCTACTATTTATGGGTAGGCCTGGTAGAGACCCTTTTTCTGCGTAAGTTCTACAGTCCACTAAACCACTAGTTCGACCAGTTCATAATTTTCTTCTTAATCCGCCTAGATATTTCACTTTTTCGAAAGTACCTATCAACATTTCAGTTTTTTTCACATTTCATTTTCAGTTGTTGTCTTCTGCTTTCATTTTCAGATTTCCTCCTGACGGCTTTGACGGTTGATTTGAATCTTGCCTATCTGTCACACATATCTTGTCACTTGTTCTTCACATATGAACGTCAATTGTTCATACAATGGGTGACTTCAAGTACAATGGGTGACTGAGTGACTGGAGGTACACCAAGTTATGTCCACTGGACACTGGATTTTCATTTTTATCAATAGAGAACATAGATGTTTTGACATTTCTAGAAAACTCTTGCTGTTTGTTTCCTATTACACTGGACAAGATTTCCTGAAGATGTGGAGATTTTTATCTTACCATCAGATGGTAAAATAAATATAGATTAAAAAAAATCAATGAAGTAATAAACAGAGAAATTTGTTGGAGCGAAGAAGATGAACTGAAAAAAAGAAAAAAAAATACCCGGAAAAAAGGAGATCAAAATAAGGAAGATGACATAAGTCTAAAAAAGGAAGATCGGAAGATGAAAATCATAATTGATTTTTTTCCCCCAACTTCTTTAAGTGCCTAATAGGTAAAGGAAAGGAATTTTAATTGTGTTGAGCATAAATGCTTGTCACAAATGTCGTTCCCTGGTTAATGCACTACGCTAAATTATATGTCTTGACTTGGAGTCGAACCACCAACCTCCAGGTCCGAAGTCCACTACGCTAACAATTGCACCACTGAGGTTGGTTAGGTACCTAATATTTTTCACCATGAAAATAAATTGTGCTGGGTCAGTACAATATTTATAAAGATGTTACCTAACACTTAACGACTATGAACATGTTATTGTTGATGTTTTTAATAATGGTAGATACTAAATACCTACTCAACATGTTGCATTGTTGATGGATTCACAATTGATCTCATACCAATTCACACTTAGGACCCATCTCATTATTCCAATTGCTTCTCATTATTCCAATTTGGTTCTCATTATTCCAATTTGGTTCGGCCAAATTTGCATTCAATTTTGCCTATTTTTCCTCAACAACAAAAGCTTGTAGACGTTTCGGAATGACCTTCGGATTTGATTTCCGGGGTCTTCCGACTCTTCTGCTAAACAGGTACTTTGTAGTTTTGTCTGGCTCTAGTCATCTTAGGTACCTAACACCTTCCATACACATACCTACTCATATAATACCCATGTGCATAATATCTAGGTATCATATTAGGTACTCATAATATGTACCTTCCATAGTAGGTGCGAAATCTTGGTCACGATTGAGTATTAACTAAGGCACTAAGGAATAATTTTACGATAAGCAATATTTACGATTATTATATTATTTGTACGAGTTCTGGCGGGTAATACCGATTCATAGCAGAGGTGTCGATCTTAAAGACGTGTAGACGTGTGAAGGTAACTTGGTCTTGTCTGGTCACTGGTTCATACCACTGACCTAGGTTGCAGGCGGCCCGGATTCGATTCCGGCAGGGTCGAAAATTTAGATGGGGATAGATAAACAGTAAAGATATGGTGATAAATCCGGAAAAATAGCTCACGCTAGAACTCATTTGCAGACATGTGTAGAGCAGACGTATGATCGATAAGGCCCTTGCCATGTGTAAGTAATTAAGTAAGATAAGTGTACCTGTACCTACCTGTCTACTGAGAATGGGAGTCAACTCATTTCTTGAGTATAAAAAGCGGTATTACAATGCAAATTCCCTCCAAAAAGACCATATACATAGTCAATGTTATGTCAAATTAAAGCGATCGTGGAATTTAATGTGTAATTTAAAGTGAAGTAGTTACTTCAGTAAGCAGTGTGAGAGATTACCATAAGCTCCTATATTATGTACTTTGTACCCTGATTTGTACATACAATAGGCATATACAAATTATGTATGTTGTACGTCATGCAATATGTATTTTGCACACTTACTCGGTAATTAAAATTCTCATCCTGTCTTATGCTACTAATTAAACATTCTTATTCTAAGACTGAGACTTTTTGAGGAAAATTAGTCTGAACTGTCCGTTCCAGTGACTTCATCCGAAAGACAAATTCGTACTTAAATTAATAAATGGGTGTAAGATTTGTGATAAATTGTGCATGATTTTGCAAATTTTACACTGTATGTACCTGTACTCATAGGTCAACGAGCTGTCTTCCTTGAGTAGCAGCGGCTCTCAGTGGAAAAGTGCTGAGTTCGAATCCCGAAAATTTCAGACAAAAGAGGAAAAGGATTTGTGAGGAAATAAAAACACTTGTTGCAACCTTAAAAAATATCAATGAGCTAAGGAACAAAACTACAGATTCATGATGAAATTTTGTTATTTATTCAGAGGTCAACAAACATTTCAGAATGAACTTGTAAACCAGACTCCAAGATGTGATTCAAAACTATAATATACCAAAAATCTCGCGGACCACTTGAGATTATGTATGTATATGCAATCAATTGTACATTGTACACGCTATGTGACAATG
>NW_007379984.1:0-17797 GCF_000475195.1 Diaphorina citri
TGCCATTTGTGTGTCTTGGCGAAGGTGCGCTCTGTCTTTAATATCTTATCTTGGGATGTGTTGTGTTTTGTGTATGTGTGCTGTCGTACACTCACGAACCGAAAATTCGGGACAAATAATTTTTGAACTTTTTCAGCAAGGAAAAAAGTTTTTTTTTAACTCTTTAGGATCAAAAATATTGCCATTGAAAATAGAACCAACTAGAACAACAGGCATTTTGACAATATCAACGAAAATTTCCATTGAAAATAGAGCCAACTAGAAAACAATAAGATGGTATCTTGAAGACAACATCATTGTTGTGGTAATGGGATACGAAAGATTTTGCTGATAAATCCAAGGATAACGCCAGTGCACAAATCACTCAACACAAGATTCAAAAGCAACCAAAAAAAACCCCAATCGGCAAATTGTTCGCAATTATCGGCAAAACCGAACGATACAAAAACACGATTTGCAAGCGTTAGGAAAATCCGATTCCCAAGTCAAAAAGAATTTGCCAAAATAAAGTACGTAGGTACCTACTTTACAGACCTGGGTCATTAACAACATAAGTCCTATCTGCTCTGAAATCTATTTAGCTTAGGTACATAAAAATATATCAGGTAAGTAGGTATATCAAAATGTGAAGATAATAACAAAATACAGACAAGAACATGCAACAAATAATAATGCAATCTTACCTGACATTGTAAATGCAGACTTCAAATCCATGGTTGCTGTGTTACACAAGATTATGTCCTCGGGTTTTAATACAAAAGTCCACTGTCAAACTCTTTTCACCATGGGTTCCTTGTGGACTTGCTTACTATGGGGTTATTTTACTTAAATTTCAACTTGTGTAAGGAAGTAGCTTTTTTACTTTCTATTATTTAAATGTAGAACTTATGTACAGAACTGTATTATACACAACTTAGACAACGAGAAGGAAACAAATGAGATATAACTGTGAAAGAATTGGCAGAATCATGGATTAGTAAACAAAGTTACCTACCTCCTGGATTGAAGTGTCTTACCCATATCATCAAAATACAATGAAGGTAGTGTTAAATATTGCACTAGCAATAAATCCATCAGTTTCTCAATGGTTCAAGTTTTGATAGAGGTGACAAACCTCATGTGGGAATAATGTTTAAATCCCCACAAGGTTTTTTTAAGTTGAATTTGCCTGCATGTCATTAAGGTAGTAAACCAGAAAAACAAAATGTTTACTAATGAAAAAAAAAAAAAAAAAAAAATGCTTTTTGTCACTCAAATCCAAGGAATGAAGGTAACTTGACATCCCCAAAAAAAAATGATCATGGTGAATTTCAGCACAAAATTAAATTCCCAAGACACAGCTGTAAAAAATACAATGGTTTAGGACAAATTTCAATGATGGTTAGGTACAATTCAGCAAACTATGTCCCATGGCATTAATGAACCAATTATTTAATGGGTAACCAAACCATTAAGTAAATACTGAATGGGTCAGAATGCAAGACATAGTACCTATATGTTCTATTAATTTCAACCCACAGAATAGGTGACACAAAGTTCTCAAAGCACTAAGAAGAAAAACTACTGACTAAGCTACTTACGTAATGAAAAATGGTTGAAGATATTTTCCAATGCTTTTAGATTACAAACTATTTACCCGTATTTATAAATAAATAATAAATTTGAACAGTATTTTTCATCAACAATTTTCACTAGGAAGTAATGAATTATGTACAGTGGCAGACAACAATGAATGTTGAGTATTGGAGCATTGGATGATTTCCTTATAATATATTGTATATTTTACATGAAATACTTGTACATCAGTCTTCAGTATAATCTGAAACACAATAAAAATCAAACTAATAGATATAAATTCATTCTAAGCTAAACACAGTAATCTATGTTTGGTCATAACTATGTACAGTAGAACCTCGATAATTTCAACTTTCATTACTTCAACTATTTATTATTTCAACTCCAAAATCCATTGTTTTTTTTTTTTATCTTTCAAAGGATATCCTATGTTATCAGAGGAAAAGATCTTAGAAAGTGATCATTTCAACCTCGTTCATTTCAACTAAACCCGGTCCCAATGTAAGGGGGATTTCTACACGAACTTGAATATGAATAGCTTGATATTTTTTGACTTTAACCTTTTTATAAAAAGTTAGGGGAACAAGTTAAAACTATGTAGGTATAGGGACCACGAGGGGGGGGGGATGAAAAATCTAGGAACCATTTCCTGGAAGAAACTCCACACTTAGAACTAGGTTTACTAGGTAGATACCAATTTTCTAAATATTTTAACATCAAAATTATGTAACCTCTACACATGTAGAGTTGGAATAGCCCCAATTATGAAATGTTTCCGAATTGTGCAATTTTTACTTGTCATTCTCATCACTGTTATATCATATAAGTAAAACATAATACTGTTGTCATTGTCACCCAATGTCTGATTGGGGGGGTTTTAGACAGGGAGTAGACCAGCCTAGTCTGGCTGAGGTAAATGAAGAAGAAGAAGAAGAGAGTGTCTCCTAATAATACATATTGTGAGCTAAGTTCTTTGTAGGTCAGAGAGTGAGTTTTCAAAGTTGGGAATCCCATTATTCTGGGAGTCCCAGTCTCAGAAAAAAAGGGGGTGTAGACGAGATATTTTGACATCAACTGATGGGAGAGTGTTACTGAAAGAGACATCTGCTACATTGATAACAGAACAAAACAATGTCAAATGGGTGGATTGAGCTCATATGCCATTGGCTTTGCCCTGGTGGGTGGGTAAGGATACCATTTCCTGATATTAAGCTATTTCTTTATGATAAGCAGAAATCTAGGTATTTCCAGTTTAAAAAGTTAAAGTGCCCGACAAAAAAAACTTACATACATAGCTTGATTAAACTTGAGTAAAAAAAAGAATTTGCCAAAATAAAGTACGTAGGTACCTACTTTACAGACCTGGGTCATTAACAACATAAGTCCTATCTGCTCTGAAATGAAAAAAGAATTTGCCAAAATAAAGTACGTAGGTACCTACTTTACAGACCTGGGTCATTGACAACATAAGTCCTATCTGCTCTGAAATCTATTTAGCTTAGGTACATAAAAATATATTAGGTAAGTAGGTATATCAAAATGTGAAGATAATAACAAAATACAGAATAGAACATGCAACAAATAATAATGCAATCTTACCTGACATTGTAAATGCAGACTTCAAATCCATGGTTGCTGTGTTACACAAGATTATGTCCTCGGGTTTTAATACAAAAGTCCACTGTCAAACTCTTTTCACCATGGGTTCCTTGTGGACTTGCTTACTATGGGGTTATTTTACTTAAATTTCAACTTGTGTAAGGAAGTAGCTTTTTTACTTTCTATTATTTAAATGTAGAACTTATGTACAGAACTGTATTATACACAACTTAGACAACGAGAAGGAAACAAATGAGATATAACTGTGAAAGAATTGGCAGAATCATGGATTAGTAAACAAAGTTACCTACCTCCTGGATTGAAGTGTCTTACCCATATCATCAAAATACAATGAAGGTAGTGTTAAATATTGCACTAGCAATAAATCCATCAGTTTCTCAATGGTTCAAGTTTTGATAGAGGTGACAAACCTCATGTGGGAATAATGTTTAAATCCCCACAAGGTTTTTTTAAGTTGAATTTGCCTGCATGTCATTAAGGTAGTAAACCAGAAAAACAAAATGTTTACTAATGAAAAAAAAAAAAAAAAAAAAATGCTTTTTGTCACTCAAATCCAAGGAATGAAGGTAACTTGACATCCCCAAAAAAAAATGATCATGGTGAATTTCAGCACAAAATTAAATTCCCAAGACACAGCTGTAAAAAATACAATGGTTTAGGACAAATTTCAATGATGGTTAGGTACAATTCAGCAAACTATGTCCCATGGCATTAATGAACCAATTATTTAATGGGTAACCAAACCATTAAGTAAATACTGAATGGGTCAGAATGCAAGACATAGTACCTATATGTTCTATTAATTTCAACCCACAGAATAGGTGACACAAAGTTCTCAAAGCACTAAGAAGAAAAACTACTGACTAAGCTACTTACGTAATGAAAAATGGTTGAAGATATTTTCCAATGCTTTTAGATTACAAACTATTTACCCGTATTTATAAATAAATAATAAATTTGAACAGTATTTTTCATCAACAATTTTCACTAGGAAGTAATGAATTATGTACAGTGGCAGACAACAATGAATGTTGAGTATTGGAGCATTGGATGATTTCCTTATAATATATTGTATATTTTACATGAAATACTTGTACATCAGTCTTCAGTATAATCTGAAACACAATAAAAATCAAACTAATAGATATAAATTCATTCTAAGCTAAACACAGTAATCTATGTTTGGTCATCGCAGTGACATAGGGCGTTTATTATAGCCGATACCCCTACTTATACCAATACCAACATTACACGAGAAAAAACCTGGCTGACCTTGTTGTCAAATTGATAGAAATATCAAAGAAGGCTCTTTTTTATACCAACGCGCAACGTCTATACGACTACTACCAGTTGGTTCTTACAAATGAATGATGATACATCCTCAAAACATTTTTAGATGGGTACGATGTTTATCAAAATGTGAAGAGGCTTTAAGCTAATAGTCATCCATGATTAATCCACGAGTTGAGTGAATAAAAGATTAATATTTTATAGAATTGTACCAAAAATTAGAAGGGAGGACCAAACTTGAGGTAATGTTTTACTTCATTAGAACACTTCATAGCTTTGAGCTGAAACACAAAATTGTTTACAATTTTTTGGTCTTGCATACAAACATAACGTATATCCCTCATCAGATGGCGATAAGACACAATGTGACAATACTTGTCAATTACATGACAAGCTGTACCAGGCACCATGCGAGCCTTTTCAAATAAAGGAGTTAAGAAAGAGGATGAGAAGACAAACATAACCTCAGATTGGATTTTTCCAGACAAAAGAAAGTTCCCCATAATCGTACAATATACTACTTATGTGATGGAAAATACCTTTAGAATGCACTAGGAACCAGAAAAAAGCCAGGAAATTAGATTTAAAATGTTTTTTAATGGAAAACCGTTTATGGCGGGTCAAGCTCAAGCCAAACAAGAGATACACTCCGATTTTAACGGAAGTCGGAGATATACAGACGAACTTGGAAATAAAATGATTTATACCTTAAAGTAGAGTTTTCAGTGCTTAAGATAATGTGGTTGGTTGTCGAATTATCCTAGGGATTAATGAAATAATTATGGATAAACTTTTGAAACTCTCCAGAATTTTTTTGTAAAATTGAAAAAACAATTTTTTGGGGATTTTGAGCTTTGTTTACAAAATTTTTAGGTTAGCTTGAGGTGAGAAAATAGCGCGAAATTTCAAATCTTGGATTCATAAATTTACCTTAAAATGTATTGTTTTATTTTTCAAAGGCCCTAAAAATGCCTTAAAATTAACATTACCTCTTCAATATAATTCCAATTTATTGGGGAAGACGTATAGGGGCCAAACTTTTGAAGGGAAAGAACTTTTTGTAATTTTTTCACACACCTCTGGGATTTTTGTTTCTACTGAACAAAAGATTTTTTTTTTTTACCAAACCAAAGGTATTTAACAAAACTATGAATATAAAGTGATAAAATGAATGGTACTTACCGAAGTAACATTTATTAATAATTCAACATTAAATAATATTATAATAATTTTGTCAAAGCTCCAGCAGAATCCCAGATTTGAGGTACAATATAAAACGCCTTCAAATTATCCAAAATTTAGATGTAGATAACACGCAGTACATTTCGTACTTGCTCCTTCATTTTCAAGTGAAGATGCTTCGTGGTGTGCATTTATTTTCTGAGGGCCCTATTCTTGGGAAAACTTCGCACTCTACATAAAAAGAGGCCTACAGTTGGTAAACTATTGGTGAACGTAAAATGTGGAATATATTTCAGTAGAAAATATAACATTTTTTCTAGTATAGTAATGCCCGCCACTGACTCTCAGACCGTCTGACAGACCTATGTCGTCAGACAGTTTTGTAACCGTGTGTAGCGGAAAAAGCTTCAGACCCTCTCATTCTTTCTACCATGCTTCAGACCTAGGTCAACTGCCCAACCCTCGAGTTTCACTGTGACCAAAGAAGTCAGCGCAAATGACCTTGTAGTTAAACGCTTTATTAAAAAAAAAAAAAAAAAAAAAAAATGAAATTGGAACACTTTTGGTGGGTGTCACCAATGACTTATTGAGAGATTTCACTAATGGGAGTTTTTTAGTGATCCAAAAATTAGTTTTTAATAAATTAATAATCCAAAAAAGATTTTTTTTTAGTGATCCAAAAAAGAGGAGTCTTTGAAAACCCTTTTTTGGACCATTAAAGACTCCTTTTTGGATTTTTAAAAATTCTCCCATTAGTGAAATCTCTCATGAAATCCACCATTTTTCTCGACAGAAACGGCTTTTGTTGCCCATACCGGGGATCGAACCCGGACCCTTGGGCAATAGGGATAAATACTTACCTGTTCAATATCGATGAGTTGCGGTGATAAACCTCCGTGCATACACAGGATTGTTCTCTCTATGAGTGCACCTGAAATTCAACAATTTATTTTATTTTGAAAAGTTTTGATAGAGGGAACTGTAATTGCTTAGGTCTTATCGTTCCAAAAGACAAGAGAGGACAGGATAGGAGAAAGCCAGCCGTTCCGAGAAAAAAACCCCCTGTTTAGAATAAAATTCGCCTCGGGCGGGACTCGAACCTGCGACCCTGGCAACAACCTGCATTTAAGCCCAAATTACTCTTACATAGAGTATTTTTCAAAGTACATTTTAGTACACAGTTTTTATTTAGTACTAGATACTTTTTTTCAGGACATTATCTATGTATTTTTTTAGTACACATGATTTTCAAGAGAACGAGTATAGTACTTTTTCAGTACATTTTGCGTACCTTTTAGCTTTTCTTTTCAGTACTTTTTAAGGGGATGTACTTTATGAATTGAACTTACTAATGGGCAAGAAGGAGGAAGAAGAAGAGAAGGAGGAGGAGGAGGAGGAGGAGGGAGAGAAGTTCACTCTCTCTTTCTTTCATCCTAAGAACCAGACTGACTCTTTCTCTACATTTATTTTCAACAACAACTACTGCATTAACAACAGCAACAACAACATCTTGATGTTGATCTAATTCACTCTCTCTCCCTCCTCTTCTCAAAACCATTAAGATAGAAAGTAAAAGATGGAGAGAAAGAAGGATAAAAGGAGGGAGAGAAAGGGGAGGGAGGGAGAGAGTGAAAACCTCTCATCATTTCTAGTCAAGTGTTTTTCAACATCAAGGACAAGCCAGGAGATTGTTTTTTTTTTATTATTATTATCTGTTTGTTTTTGCATAGCTCAGCTTTTTAATTATACTTACGAAAAAAAAAAGAGAGTCTATTATATGATGGAAGAGGAGAGGGAGAGAGAGAAGGGAAGGGAGGGAGGGAGGGAGGGAGAGAGAGAGAGAGAGAGCTTGCACTCGTCATAAAACCCGTAGATCCTGTCAATCAAGAAATAGAGGTACAATAATTACACATACATTATTTTCAAGTTTTGATAGAGGGAGACGAGGATATATTAATAACGGGTGCCGCACCCCCAAGAAACGCGATACCAAAAATTTAGCAACATAAAAAAAGGAAACTGTAACTGCCAAGGCCTTATTGTTCTGAAAACCAAGAGAGAAGGAAGACAGAATAGGAGAAAGCGAGAAAGCCAGCCGTTCCGAAAACCTCCTTTATCACCCCTTCTTTCTTTTCCTCCTCTCATCTTTCCTCGATTTCTCCCCCCGTTCTGTCCTTCCCCTTCTCTTTGTAATCTTTTTCTGTGTCTCTCTCTTCTCTTTTTCTTCGCTTAGTTCCCTTTCTCCTTTCCTCCTCTTACCTCTCCGTTCTCCCTTTCCGCTTCTCATTCGTCTTCTTTTGCTTTTCCCGTCACCTTCTTAACATAATGATAGTGAGTGATATTCCACACTGAAAAGGTCAGAATACTCGGAAGGTAAGACTAACGTTCAATTTTGCTTTCCCTATCCTATAGGAAGGAAAGTAATGTAATCGGGTGAAATTTTCGATGGTCAGTTTGTAGTAGCAAAACACTTTCTTTTCCCTCTCATCTTTCCTCAATTTCTCCCCGTTCTGTCCTTCCCTTTCTCTTTGTAATCTTTTTCTGTGTCTCTCTCTTCTCTTTTCCTTCGCTTACTTCCCTTTCTCCTTTCCTCCTCTTGCCTCTCCGTTCTCCCTTTCCGCTTCTCATTCGTCTTCTTTTGCTTTTCCCACCACCTTCTTAACATAATGATAGTGATATTCCACACTGAAAAGGTCAGAATACTCGGAAGGTAAGACTAACGTTTAATTTTGCTTTCCCTATCCTATAGGAAGGAAAGTAATGTAATCGGGTGAAATTTTCGATGGTCAGTTTGTAGTGGCAAAACACGTTTAGAGGTCTCAAAGCCTGAATCAATAGTTTCAGCCATTGATTGGTCCGTGTGTGTGTGTGTGTGTGTAAACAAAATACCTATCTCGAGAACGGTAGAGATAGAGACTTGAAATTTGGTATGTATTTACAAATGTGACAAGGATACGACACGAAAATGTTCCGCCAGCCTAGTTAGCTTAGTTGGTAGTGCGTCTGCCTTGTAAGCGCTAGGTCGCGGGTTCGATTCCCGCCCGGGGCGGATTTTATCAAAAAAACAAATAGCTTTTTTGCACTCCTTGCTTTCTATTTTTATAATTTATAAGGCTTCATTTGTCTTCTTCTTTCTCTTCTTCTCCTCCTCCTTTGTCTTCTTCTTCTCCTCCTCCTCTTCCTTAGTCTTCTTCTCCTCCTCCTTTGTCTTCTTCTCCTCCTCCTCTTCCTTCGTCTTCTTCTCTTCCTCCTTCTTCTTCTTCCTCCTCCTCCTCTTCCTTCGTCTTCTTCTCTTCCTCCTTCTTCTTCTTCTTCCTCCTCCTTCTTCTTCTTCCTCCTCCTTCTTCTTTCTCCTCCTACTCTTCCTTCTTCTTCACAGACAGTAAACTACAGTAGCACGTGGGCGGCCATTTGAAATTCGCAGGAAGCAAATTCAATCAACTGCTCATTGGTGCAAATTCTGATTAGCCATCAGCGTGACGAGAATTACGAGAAAGAGGCTGAGTGAAACCAATTAATGGAAAAACTTCTCAGAAAAAAAGTTTAAAAAAAATCACTCTTCTCAGAAAAAAAAAGTTATAAAAGTCGAGCTTTATACACGGAAGTTTTTCGAAACTTTTCTCTTTCGTTTTTCCCAAAGGCATGCGATGATGAAAATGAGGTTTGGAAAATTAAATTTTATTCTTTCATGAGAACGTACATAATTGGTTGGCTGAGATTTAACCTTGTTAAAAAGATGGAAGAAGCCGTGTTTTTCAGGTAATTAGCACGCGGGATTTGACTTTTTATCTGCACATGGGAAAAGGTAAATGAAGAAGAAGAAGAAGAAGAAGAGAGTGTCTCCTAATAATACATATTGTGAGCTAAGTTCTTTGTAGGTCAGAGAGTGAGTTTTCAAAGTTGGGAAGAAGATTTTTTTTTTTTTTTACACACTGTAGGTAAATTCTTTTATTATTACTACTTCCGTGTCCGTTTGATATATAAGGACCTATTTAACGGTGTTGGAAGGATTGGGGTTTGGTAAGTAATTGTTGGACTCACTCAACAAAGGGTCCCAAGGCATGGAATTTCACACTTGTTTCTCCGAGAAGCCTATGCTTTTACTCGAGTTTTTTTTTTTTTTTCTGAGAGAAAATACAATATTAGAGCTTTCAGGGTTGCCTTGGAACCACTTTCGCATTACCTACTTCTTTTTACTATCCATGCCCATAATGGGTTCTTACCTCGTCAGGATCTGCCCATAGTAAATCACAGAGAAGTCCACTTTCAGGAACCTGGATGGGTCGACTGATATTCTTGATCTGAAAAATCAAATGTTTCACAAAGATAACCAGTGCTGTAGAACTCACTCATAAAATGATCCTATCAAAGCTCTTTATAAAATGTACCGCTGGTAAATAAAATTTCATCTCATAAAGCCACAGGTAAATACTTGCTTTATTGGAACACATGTAGTAGTTGAGTGAGCTATAGAAGTGTAGAACTCACTCATAAAATGACCCTATCAAAGCTCTTTATAAAATGTACCGCTGGTAAATAAAATTTCATCTCATAAAGCCACAGGTAAATACTTGCTTTATTGGAACACAATTACTTACATATATCGGAAAGAAAAATATTTACAAAGGGACAAAGAAGGGGAGGGGACAAAGGTAAAAGTAGCAAGGAATCAAATTGTTTTCAATGCAGAAAGTGGGATCGCATTATTTCGGTAAACACAAAAATATATGTGTTTATTACGAAACTTTCCGAGCATATTCGCGAAATTTTACGAAGATTCGCGACTGCTTACGAAATTCAACGATTTATTCCAATTCCTCTTATAACATAGAATCCTGTTTTTGAGGTAACTTTTTTTTTTGGTCTTCCATTAAGAACAGAGTCTGGGACTCTCTCCTTTGGACTCAATGTCCACAGAGAGTGTTTGGAACTGTCTCATTAGAACACAAAAACATATGTGTTTATTACGAAAATTTCCGAGCATATTCGCGAAATTTTACGAAGATTCGCGACTGCTTACGAAATTCCACGATTTATTCCAATTCCTCTTATAACATAGAATCCTGTTCTTGAGGTAAGTTTTTTTGGTCTTCCATTAAGAACAGAGTCTGGGACTCTCTCCTTTGGACTCAATGTCCACAGAGAGTGTTTGGAACTGTCTCATTAGCCTGTAACAAAAAATAACAAAAACCTGATTTTAATAAAATGCTCCAACTTAGAAAAGTTCACAGGACCCTAAATGTTTATCGGGGAAAATGTACTAGAGTGTACTAAAAGTGATCTGAAAAAGTACTTAGATGTATAAGAAATATAAGAATGTACTAAAAGTATCCAAAAGTGTACCAACATTTGTCTCAAAACGTACTGAGCAAAATACATACTGTACTAGTGTAACTATAGTGATATAAAGAAGCCGCTTGCTTGCCATGCAGAAGGTCCCGGGTTCGAATCCCACCATCCGAGAACGAACATTATCCCATCAGGATAAAATCCGCCCCGGACGGGAATCGATATACAAGGTAGTGGAGAGAAGAGGGGAAACAATGGAAGAAACGATTTGTACTCGTTTTTCGATTGCAAATATTTCAACGGGTTACTTTCTGGTGTTCTCGTGTTGGCCCAGCACCTAAATGGGAAGTATTGTTCTCTGTATTGCTCGTGGGTATCCTATCCCAAGCTGGGCACACTTGACACATATGCTACCCGTGAAAATCCAAGTTTGCCATACAAATAGTACCTAATCAGGTAAATGTACTGGAATGTACTAAAGTGATCTCAGAAAGTATCACCATCCAAATAAGCATCAAGGAAATGTACTAGAAATTATGGAAAAAGTACTGAAAATTATTTTTTCCTGTACTTATTATTTACCTATGTACTCGTAGGTATTGTATCTCATGGGAGCACACTTATACCCATCCTACCTGAGTACCTACACTCCCAAACCCCTACCTCACTCAAAAAGTGTGCAAGTGTCTAACATTTTCCATGTACTCGCAGGTATTGTATCTCATGTGAGCACACTTATCCCCTCTTACTCATCCTACCTGGGTACATTTACCCCGTGCTAGCCGTCTCACCTAAATTTCCCTGCCTCACTCAAAGAGTGTGCAAGAGTTTGTCTGGCTGGGGGACGTTAAACAGGGAGTAGACCAGCTTGGTCTGGCTGGGGGACTTTGAACAGGGAGTATACCAGCCTGAATTTCCCTTGCTAAAGAAATAGCAAAGGTTGAGAGGGAAGGGCATCCACTCGTAAAATTTGTAGCCAAAACCAAATGTCAGCCCAAAGCGATCACCCGAAAAACGCCGACCCCGTCTGTACACGGGAAAAGGTGAAGAAAAAGAAGACTCAAAGAGTGTGCAAGTGTCTAACATTTTCCCACGAGTATTTTTAGACCCCGATATAGGAGAGAGAAATTAATATAGATATGTACATATAATTTACCTATTTATACAGTCCGTTCATAAAGTCCCAGGCCACCCTTTTAATTTTTTTATTGTTCACCCTGGAAAGCTGAAATTTTGCATGCAACCCTTGATTATGATAGAGAATTTTGGGAGATACTCAAAATGTTGGAGGGCCCCGCAGGGGCGGCCCCAAGGGGACCAACTTTAAAATCTTAAATGAGAACCCCCTACTTGTGATACATCATATCATAGGTCTTAAAGAACGTAGTACTTTATTACAAGGCATGCAACCCTTGATTATGATAAAGAATTTTGGGAGATACTCAAAATGTTGGAGGGCCCCCCAGGGGACCAACTTTAAAATCTTAAATGAGAACCCCCTACTTGTGATACATCATATCATAGGTCTTAAAGAACGTACTACTTTATTACAAGTTTGAGCGCGATCGGACAACCAGGGCCAGAGTTATGGCCTATTCAAATTTCGAAACATCTATTTTCACCCCCGGAGGCCATCAAGGCCGGAAGTCTAAATTTCATTTTTGGGTCTGAATTTCAATATGAACCATCAGTGGGACCTATTTGAAGCACAAATCACCAATCGATATGAATTTCCCACTTTTGGTGCTTCCCCTATTGGCGGGAGAACATGGAAAAATGAAAAATTGAATTGGCCATATCTCCGGCCCTGGTTGTCGGATCGAGCTCAAACTTGTACCAAAGTACTACGTTCTTTAACACCTATGGTATGATGTATCACAAGTAGGGGGTTCTCATTTAAGATTTTAAAGTTGGTCCCTCTGGGGCCGCCCCTGGGGGGCCCTCCAAAATTTCGAGTACCTCCCAAAATTATTTATCATAATCAAGGGCTGCATGCAAAATTTCAGCTTCCCAGGGTTAACAGTAAAAAAATTAAAAGGGTGGCCTGGGACTTTTATAACAGACTGTATATGTAAATTATTTTGTGAAAATCAACTGAGCCGTGGAAAATGTAAAACACATGTATTACCTATGTATGTACATAAGAACCTGTTATTTATTTTATTATCATTAATATAAAATAAAATTATCATTATTATTGCCATTTTTTGCACGTTTTTTCTGGCGTTTTTAACAGTTTTAAAATTGGCGTAAGAGGCAATACTTTTTACTTAAGTTATATATAGAAATGGATACTTACGAGTAGGTTTTTATATCCCGACTCGGAGTTTCGTCTATTTCATAGACTTTTGTAAACAAAATCAATATGAAAGGAGATGCTAACACGGTGTAACATCGTTTCCACGTATGACAGCCAGTCAGGTATGGTAATAGGAGGTGCTTTCTTAAGGGCTTTCTCGCATAAGTAGTGAACTCTTCCACCCAACCGGAATTCTTCGAAGATTTCATAATTGGACAGCAGAAAAGAACCATCCTTTTCTTTTGTGCTTAATGTTGTCCAAAAAAAATAGTCCAGCCGTTACTGATAGAGAAGAACCGAAGATTACGTCTTGAACGCGACAATTCTGCATTTAAAACAGTTTTATTTTTACTTTTTTATTCTTCGAAGATTTCATAATTGGACAGCAGAAAAGAACCATCCTTTTCTTTTGTGCTTAATGTTGTCCAAAAAAAGGATGGTTCTTTTCTGCTTTATTTTGTCCAATTAGTGCTCGATTATACGAGTCCAGATGGATTGGCATCCGGTAACAATCCAGTCCAACTAGACAAAATGCACTTTACTTCAGCAAAAAAAAAAAAAAAAAAAAAAAAAAAAAAAAAATGGATCACAACTCTGGACCCCCGTGGTGTTTACAAGAGGTCAGTATAGGTAGTCCAGCCGTTACTGATAGAGAAGAACCGAAGATTACGTCTTGAACGCGACAGTTCTGCATTTAAAACAGTTTCATTTTTACTTTTTTATTTAAAGAAAGAGGTTTGATGCAGGGAACTGTAACTTATGAGGTCTTATCGTCCCGAAATCGAAGAGAGAAGGAAGACAGGATAGGAGAAAGTCAGCCGTTCCGAGAAAAAAACCTTATGCGTTCAGAATAAAATCCACTCCGGGCGGGAATCGAACCCGCGATCCAGCACTTACAAGGCAGACGCGCTACCCTTCAAACTAGGCTGGCAGAAGCAATACTAAAAGGACTTTTAATTAGGCACAAAGCTAACCACCACTTAGGTCCAGCTTAACCCCACACACAAAAAGCCCAATCTGAGGCTTAGGTGTAGGGGCTGGACAGCGCTAAAGGATGGGTTAAGCTTTTACGAATATACCACTCAGGTCGATGAAAGGTATTAGGTGTCCAGAAGTGGAAAAGTAAAAAAAAGACAAAAGAAAAGTTTTCCATGGGCCGGTCCTGAACAAGGGCCTACAACCTTGAACATATAGGAGTGAACTATGATGACGTACAAACACTAGGTACCCTGACATCTAAACTTTCTTCAATCCCAGAGCCGGACGGTGCAGTTATGGCCGGGGATTCAATCTGAGTAGGTAGGGAACACAGCATTTGAGGAGAATGTCGAAGGATATCGATTGAGAGGAAGGCCACGATCCAGATGGAAGGACAACATAAAGAAGGTAGAACTCATGGGAATCAATCCGGAAGAATGGAAGCAAGCGGCTCTGGAGAGAGGAGAATGGGCAGCTGTTGTGACACAGGCATATGGTCGTTGTGACCGCACCAAGATAAGTAGGTAAGTTAAGGTAGTCTGGCTGGGGGACATAAAACGGGGAGTAGCAAACCCCTAACCAGTCTAACCAGAAGGCAGTTAAAATAGGATATAAAACCAGTGAAGAGTAAAAGTTATTTTCATATTTAGATAGTTAAAATAGGGTTTACATGCCTTCAAAAGAACAAGCTTAAGAGGCTCAAGTGCTCGTCCGCAAAGGCGACCATACACCATGGACCATCGACCCTAGTTTAGACCTTGGACCATCGACCCTAGTCTAGACCTTGGACCATCGACCCTAGTCTAGTCCTTGGACCATCGACCATTGACCCTATTCTAGACCTTGGACCATCGACCATTGACCCTATTCTAGACCTTGGACCATCGACCCTATTCTAGACCTTGGACCATCGACCATTGCTGAGACCATCTTCTGCGAGGGTCCGTACTATGGTCAAGGCTCCGCTGAAGACGCTTCTTTTCATTAGAATAGTGTGTTCATTTTTTTAAGAGTTCTAATTTTTTTACGAATGAATTCCCTTCGAATTCAACCTTTGCTGTTCCTTTCTTAGCCCATCTTAGAGCCTATGATAGGCTGCCTATCGAAGCCTATCTTAGAAGCATAGATTAAGCTTAGGATAAAAAACTCTTTGTAAAAAAATTGATATCAAATAAAACATACCTATACCTTTAAGCAAGGGAAATTTCATGCTGGTATCCTCCCTATTCAAAGTTACGCCACTGCAATGTTTTTCCTACTTTGTCTAATACCCATCGAACAACTTTGTAAGTTTTCTTTCGATAGGCTGCCTATCGAAGCCTATCTTAGAAGCATAGATTAAGCTTAGGATAAGAAACTCTTTGTAAAAAAATTGATATCAAATAAAACATACCTATACCTTTAAGCAAGGGAAATTTCAGGCTGGTATCCTCCCTATTCAAAGTTACGCCACTGCAATGTTTTTCCTACTTTGTCTAATACCCATCGAACAACTTTGTAAGTTTTCTTCACTCCCCTTTTACTTCCTTCTTCCTCATATCTTTCCCTTCTCTTTCTTACTTGTCCTTCCTCTCCCTCCTTTTCTTGTTCCTCCTTCTTACAGAGGGCTGTAAGAAATAATTTTTTGAAAAAAGAAAATGATTTTGTTCTAATCGTGCATGCGCAATCAGTTCTTTTCGTAGTGCATCTGTGCAGACAGTTGAAACAGAACAGAACTCTATGAAACAAACAAAAATAAACGATTATTTTGCATGACCTAACCACATAACAATACATACGAGTACCTATGTATGTATCTCGCTGTTTATTACATATGACATAATATGTAGGTACATAATATCTTTTTAATTTAGTAATGTATCTCTATAGAAGTGTTCTGTTCCTTATTTGTGTTTCTAGATAACCTCGATAGTAAATAATTTTTTAGGCACACCCCTCGATAAGAAATAAAACTCGATATTAAATAAACCTCGATAAGAAATAACTTTGGTCTTTTCCCTTGAATTATTTCTTATCGAGCAGAAGGTCCGTATTTTACTGAGTAAAAAATGGAAGCTAGGAGGCGTGTTTTTATTAGAGATTAAAATGTCACAAATTTGTTTTTCTCCTCCTGTCTAGATTTTTTTCCCGTTACTGATGGCTTAAGACTTTAAATGTGTCAAGCTAACGAGCATTTAAACCTAAATTTCAATTAAGTTTTCAATTTTCAATATGGGAAAAAAAGAAGAATTGGCCTGTGGGTGGCAAGGTTATTTTCTCCCTTTCTTGAAATCTAATATATGAAAATGAATGTTTGTGTGTGTTTGTTTGTTCGAACTTTATGCCTGGCCAAACCGCTCATCCGATTGCTATGAAACTTTGCGAACTTATTGCTTGCACTCCCGTGAAGGTTATAGGCCATTTTCCGGTTCGTTTTTGTTAAGTTACGCCGAGCAAGACCACTAAATGGATGAGTGACATGAACGGCCATGCCTTAAGGATTTCGGCTAGTAATAAATAAAAAAATCAATCAAAAAGGAAAATAAGAAAACAAATAGCTTTTTTGCACTCCTTGCTTTCTATTTTTATAATTTATAATTTATAAGGCTTCATTTGTCTTCTTCTTCTTTCTCTTCTTCTTCTCCTCCTCCTCCTTTGTCTTCTTCTCCTCCTCCTCTTCCTTTGTCTTCTTCTCCTCCTCCTCTTCCTTCGTCTTCTTCTCCTCCTCCTTTGTCTTCTTCTCCTCCTCCTCCTCTTCCTTCGTCTTCTTCTCTTCCTCCTTCTTCTTCTTCCTCCTCCTCCTCCTCTTCCTTCGTCTTCTTCTCTTCCTCCTTCTTCTTCTTCCTCCTCCTCCTCTTCCTTCGTCTTCTTCTCTTCCTCCTTCTTCTTCTTCCTCCTCCTTCTTCTTCCTCCTCCTTCTTCTTCCTCCTCCTTCTTCTTCTTCCTCCTCCTTCTTCTTTCTCCTCCTACTCTTCCTTCTTCTTCAAAGACAGTAAACTACAGTAGCACGTGGGCGGCCATTTGAAGTTCACAGGAAGCAAATTCAATCAACTGCTCATTGGTGCAAATTCTAAGTAGCCATCAGCGTGACGAGAATTACGAGAAAGAGGCTGAGTGAAACCAATGGAGCAGTTGCAATTGGGAAAATATTATTAATAAAAGGTCGATTCCTACGTAAAAAGTTGTGAAAAATTCGAATCTGAGGTCAAAACTTAGACCAAGTTTGACTGTCTGAATTAAAAAATATTTTTGTGTACCTGCACATTAACTCCGAATTTACAAAGGTGACTAGGTACTTTTTGTACCTTGAGACTACAAGGGTTAACTTTGAACTTTTTTACTCCTGTTAAGTGGTCAGCATAAGCAGATAGACAGACAATAGACCACCAAAGGGTTAGGAAGTAGGAAGGGAGAGATGTAAGAGGAAGAAGATAAGGACTTAGGGATTGTGGTTGAATTTCAAAAGCTACATTCAAATTTCAAAAAGAAGAGACTGAAGCGAGAGAGGAGGAAGAGGAAAGAGAAGAAGAGAAGAACAGGGAGAGAATGACCATTGTGGTCGACTTTCGGAGGGAAGAGATGAGG
>NW_007379984.1:18181-33876 GCF_000475195.1 Diaphorina citri
ACAAACTTATACAGTGGAACCTCGATAACAGATAACTCGATAAGAAATAAAACTCGATAGTAAATAGAAATTGCGTGTTCCCTTCCGATGAGAATAGGAAACCTTGACCTCCTTTTCTTGTTCCTCCCTTGTCTCTTCCTCTCTCCTTTTTAGTCCGTCCTTCCTTTATTATTACTATAGTAATAAAAAGGTATAAGGGACGGACTATTGTATTCGCTTCGGTATCTGTCAGTCTGTCGGTCGGTCTGTCCCCATAGAAGGACTTATCCAAACCTGGTCGACCTATATATCAAATTAAAGGTCTTTTTACCATAACATCTAAATTGCTGCTGCCCACACATTTCTGGATGTGTATGGAACTCAGCAGCCCTAAGGCCAGCCAATCACCATCAGGTAGACCTGACAGGTGCGGCTGAAAAGGTCCGTCTGTCAGGTCTACTTGATACCTGATAAGCACACAAACCACCTAGGTGGGTGTCGTCAGGTCTACCTGATAGTGAGTGGCTGGCCTAATAAGACGGAATTTAGAATATTTTTTAAGAGGAGGAGGAGAAGAAGGAGGAGAAAAGGAACTAAAGAGAGAGGCGTGGAGGAAAAAAATCGAGGAAGGTTTGTGCTATATGGTCAGAGGGGGAGTAAAAGTACGAGGAGCTTTGTATGTCAACATGACGGAGCTGTCAAAAATAGAAGGTCCGTATTTTACTGAGTAAAAAATGGAAGCTTGGAGGGGTGTTTTTATTAGAGATTAAAATGTCGCAAATTTGTTTTTCTCCTCCTGTCTAGATTTTTTTCCCTTTACTGATGGCTTAAGTCTTTAAACGTGTCAAGCTAACGAGCATTTAAACCTAAATTTCAATTAAGTTTTCAATTTTCAATTTGGGAAAAAAAGAAGAATTGGCCTGTGGGTGGCAAGGTTATTTTCTCCCTTTCTTGAAATCTAATATATGAAAATGAATGTTTGTGTGCAAGCTACGCCGAGGAAGGCCAATAAATGGATGGGTGACTTAAACATTATATTGGGAATAAAGGGAGAACTCAATCTATAGGTATCGTCCCCTCTCTTTCCTCTCCCTTCTTTCTCTTTTCTCTTCTACGCCTCCTCCTTTTTCCACTTTAAAAGTTGACCTATCGTCCTCATTCTTCCTTCCCCTGAATCTATAGGTACCCTCCCCTCTCTTTTCTCTCCTACTCCTCCTCCTCTTTCTCTTCTACCCCTCCTCCTCTTTCTCTCCTCCTTCCTCATTCCACTTTAATAGGTGACCTATCGTCCTCATTCTTCCCTCCCCTCTGGGTCTCTCCTCTTTTTCCTCCCCTATTCTTCTTTCTCTTTCTATGGCACCCCTTCTTCTCCTTTTCCTTTCTCTCCTCCTCCCTCATTCCACTCTAAAAGTTGACCTCTCGTCCTCATCCTCCCCTGAATCTAGGTCTCTCCTCTTTCTTTTCTCTCCGCCTCCCCCTTCCCGCTCTAAAAATTCAACTTTCTCTTCATCCTCCCTCTTCCCCTTAATCTATGAGTACCCTCCCCTCTCTTCCCTCTCCCCCACTCCACTCTAAAATTTCAACTCTCGTCTTCATCCTCCCTCTTCGTCCCAAAAGTCTATAGGTACCCGCACCATTCAAGTGCCAATTCTAAATCCCACCTCTGAGCACTTTATTATGGCCTTTATTTTCATGTCCACAATCGTATATTACAGGGTTTACGCCGCAGGCCGTTTTTCGAAAATATGTAAGTACTTGATATTTAATGTGAACATTTTTTCATTTATGAAGAAGAACTCGACTGCTGTTGCCAACCAATCGCCAGATTGCAACCTAAGAGAGAGAGAGAGAGAGAGAGAGAGAGAGAGAGAGAGAGAGAGAGAGAGTAAGTGGCAAATTCCATGACTTTTCCAGGTTTTATTCAAATTTTCACGATTTTCCATGACTTTTTGGTCGATTTTCAGATTCCATGACTTTTCCACGTTTTCCAGTAAACCCTGTATTATTAAATTATTATGTACATATTATGTTGATTTCCCTATCCCCCCGCTTTCCCCCTCCTTTGGGGCCTTTAGGGGATTTCCCTCCCTTTCGTACACATTTAGTTATCGTTGAACCTTCAGGGCATTTCCCATACCTTCCCTTCCACTTTGTCCCATTTTTCCCACTTGTCCCTCTTCTAACCTTTAATGTCCTGATAATAATGGGATTCTAACCTTTAATATCCCGATAAGGATATAGTGGGATTCTAACCGTTAATACCCCGATAATAGTGTGGGATTCTAACCTTTAATATCCCGATAAGGATATAGTGGGATTCTAACCGTTAATACCCCGATAATAGTAACGGCAATTAAAAATTGAATTTTCGACCTTTTAAAGTTACTTTTTCGGAGTTTTGACTTCAGATTTGGATTTTTCACAACTTTTTACGTAGGAATCTTTTATTCATAATTTTTACCCAACTGCAACTGCTCCATTGTGGTAAACTTTCAAAAGCTAAACTCTATGTCTATGATAACAGTGCACTCTGTAGGTAGGATTTGTGAATGGTCCATTTAATTCAGTATTGTCATACGGCATCACTTCATTGATTTAGCCAGTCTAGTTATTAGCTTGGAAGGTAGCACCCTGCCTTGTAGGCGCTAGGTCGTGGGTTCGATTCTCGCAACCGTTGGCTGTCTCGTATCATGTCTTCCTTCTCTCCAACAACTTGGCAGTTCCCTCTAACAAATTTCATAAAAAAGAAGAAGATGGGGCAGGGGTTCCCTAATGTGTTGATGGTGTTTCTGACGATGTTTTTTTTATGCATAAAGGATTACTTTATTAGTACACGTCCTATTTTGGACTAAAAAAAAATCATGTTATATGAATTTGTAAAATGTTCTGAGATAAAGGCCAATGAAATTGAAGTTTATCTTAATGAACTTTTAATTAATTATTAACAAAAAAAAAATAAAAAAAAAAATAAATAAAAATAAAAAAAATAGCCAATCAAGCACATAATTTGTGTCTTATTTTCTGTCACTACTTAGGCATTCTATTGGCCAGAGCGTACAATGGGAATAGGACTTTAGCTCTCACGCAGCTAAAGCCCTAAAAAAATATAGGAAGCAGCAAGCAGCAAAACAGAGCGATAAATTCATACTCGATACAAAATCGACACTTGTGTGAAGTAACCGTGAGCAATTTCAAAATTCAACCATTTCGAACAAAATATTGTTTTTGGCTCCTTGGAGTGTCAATAGAAATTCTGGGCAGACGTCTTCAGTCACCCAGTACCAGATTTGCTTGCCATACAGAAGGTGTCGGGTTCGATTTCCAGAGTAAAATAAATAATTCACTCGTAGGTATTTCGATTGAAGAAAAAAAAAAAAAAATCAAAATTCAACGGATTAGTTTCTGGTGTTCTTGTGTTGACCCAGTGATTGAATGGGAAGCATCTTCCAACGAGGGACATACTACGGGATGGGCATGCTATGACACAGACCACATGAGTCTAATGTAGCAGTCGTTTCATTGCATTTATTACATAGTGCGGAATCGTTTATGGAACAATCTACTGGTATAAAGCAGCCGTTTTTCGTCGTGTGAAGATAACCCTTTTGTCCCGCAAGGGTCTGAAGAGGGGGTGCAAAATTTCGCGCTCGGTTTGCATCTCAAATTTGAGCGCAGAAAATCAATAAAGTTTTGGCAACCGCGCGGACATTACTCTATTCGAGGACAAAGAAAAAGAAGAAGAAGAAGAAGTAGTAGAATAAGAAGAATGGGAGAAAAAAAAATCGGTGGATCGAATTTCGCTTAATGATGGCAGACATGAGCCATTTATTCAATATTTCAACTGACTCTATATTAGCATTTTTTAGTCCGTCCTTCCTTTATTATTACTAATAATAAAAGGTATAGTGGACGGACTATTGTATTCGCTTCGGTGTCGTCGGTCCAATGTCCGGATAATATTGGGATTCTAATAATTCTAAGCTTTAATTGCCGCGGTATGGAATTATATCCTCATTATATCCTCAAAGACGACAATAATGGAGTAAAGGGACTTTTCAGTCCTATGCGCGGAGTATTAACTTTTAACGAGTTAAAGACATAGGCATAGGATAAGACATAACTGGGTATGAACCAATGCATATTACATATTACCAATTTATCATATGACTAACTAGCCGAGCTATACTCAAATGTGGGACCCAGCCATAAATCAGCAGAAGTATTAGAGGGAAAAAAATCGGTGGATCGAATTTCGCTTGGTGATGGCAGACATGAGCCATTTATATTCTTTTCAATTGTTATTTGTAATTTCAATATTTCAATTGACTCTATATTAGCATTTTTTTTTTTCCTTTCACGTGCAGTTAGGGACGGATTGACCTCGGAACGTGTTCAATACGACCAAAATTTCCAATGAAATTTGAAGTCTTGAACCAATTGAAATTTAAACCAATATTTTCACTGAAGAGCCAATTTAGAATTAGAAACCCAAAGACTTATATCTTCAAGACAACATGAGCTTCTAGCTGGCACCAATAAACGTTAGGAATGTTTTTTTTTTTTTTTTATTTTTTTTTTTTTTTTTGGGGGGGTTTTGGGGAATTTTTTTTTTTTTTTTTTTTTTTTTTTTTTTTTGTCGGTATTAGGTGAGGGTTGATGGTCGGTTCTCCGTTGTGGACACCAATAATGATAATAATAATAATAACACAAAACAATCGATTTTATAGTCCGTCCTACCTTTATTAAATTACAATAGTAATAATAAAAGGTATAAGGACGGACTATTGTATTTGCTTCGGTGTCTGTGTGTCTGTTGTCTGTTCCCATAGAAGGACTTATCCAAACCTAGTCGACCTATATATCAAATTAAAGGTCTTTTTATCAGGAAAGTGGTGGTGCAAATTTTGTCCAGAAAACCAAAAAGCCAAAAAACTGGTTTTTGGGGTATTTTTTTCACATTTTTTCACACAAATGAGCTATGATCTCGAAATTTGTCGCGACGACCTATGAACCCAAAGCGAGAAAGTTTTAGATAACACTTCAGTAGTTAATTTAAGACCGGTTTTAGCGTCACCTAAAAGAATGTGCCTTGAAGTAATGCGAAAGCGTTCCAAGGTACAATCCTTAAAAAAAGAGCATCAGATACGAAATCCGCCGCGCTAACCACTACACTATTTAGATAGACTTGTTATTAGGTTGGTCTAATAAAAATACAATCAAACCATGTGAAAAGCAGCGGTTCCAAGGTACAATCCTTAAAAAAAGAGCATTAGATCCGAAATCCGCCGCGCTAACCACTACACTATTTAGATAGACTTGTTATTAGGTTGGTCTAATAAAAATACAATCAAACCATGTGAAAAGAAGCCCATTATTTCCTGTATACCACAATTATACCATCAATAAATTCTGTACTGTACGAGTATTGTGTAGTCAGGTAACAGAAAATTATAAACAATATTCTATTTAATTTCCCATTTTTCTTTCATGCAAAGTGAAATTTCTTAGCAAAAAAAAGTTGGAAAGATTCCAACTGTTTTCTTTCGTTTTTATTATTTACCTAAGACATCGCTCACATGTGTAGAAATTGTTTTTCTGCAAAATGACAATAAATTTTCTTATTGCAATAAAAAAATTTACTTATTTACCTTTTGTACAACTGACTAGGCCGCGGGTTCGATTCCCGCCAGGGGCGGATTTTATCCTGATGGGATAATGTTCGTTCTCGGAACGGCTGGCTTTCTCCTATCCTGCTTCTTCTCCTCCTCTTTTTTTTTATCTTTGAAATTGAAATTTATTTATTGATCAATCAATTGTTATACAATATTTTTATAAAGTACATGTATAAAATATACACAACCAATACCTAACTGTGGTACATTTCATCAGAAGTCATTACCTATAGAATATACTGAATATATGCTATTTTCCATCAGGAAGTTCTTTAATGTCTGCTTGAATGTATTTGTATTTTCTATAGCTTTCTCCTCCCCCTCATCTCTTCCCTCCGAAAGTCGACCACAATGGTCATTCTCTCCCTGTTCTTCTCTTCTTCTCTTTCCTCTTCCTCCTCTCTCGCTTCAGTCTCTTCTTTTTGAAATTTGAATGTAGCTTTTGAAATTCAACCACAATCCCTAAGTCCTTATCTTCTTCCTCTTACATCTCTCCCTTCCTACTTCCTAACCCTTTGGTGGTCTATTGTCTGTCTATCTGCTTATGCTGACCTCTTAACAGGAGTAAAAAAGTTCAAAGTTAACCCTTGTAGTCTCAAGGTACAAAAAGTACCTAGTCACCTTTGTAAATTCGGAGTTAATGTGCAGGTACACAAAAATATTTTTTAATTCAGACAGTCAAACTTGGTCTAAGTTAAATCCAAGATTGTGGTCCCGCTACAGGATACAGGATATGTATGTATTGTGATTCCGCTCCATGATAAATCTAATGAGTAATCTAATCATTGTTCTCATTTCCCTTTTTACAGGAATGCTATCATCATCACTTTGCAAATGGAACTTGTAAATAACACCGCACCGGAATGATATAAATATCTCCGTGAGAAAAACGCACGATACCTTCTAAAATACATTTCCAAGAACAAAACTATTCAGAAATCGAAATAATGAAGATCGAATTTTTCATAGAAATCATTAATCATAATAATTGAAAATAACTTACGTTTATGAGACAATTAAACATAATTTACTCAGCAATCCCAAAGAATTCAAGTATAAATACGTGCAGTGTAGTTTTTATGTGTTTGCAAACTTCTAAAATACATTTCCAAGAACAAAACTCTTCAGAAATCGAAATAATGAAGATCGAATTTTTCATAGAAATCATTAATCATAATAATTGAAAATAACTTACGTTTATGAGACAATTACATCATAATAATTGAAAATAACTTATGTTTATGAGACAATTAAACATAATTTACTCAGCAATCCCAAAGAATTCAAGTATAAATACGTGCAGTGTAGTTTTTATGTGTTTGCAAAATCATAATAATTGAAAATAACTTGAGTTTATGAGACAATTAAACATAATTTACTCAGCAATCCCAAAGAATTCAAGTATAAATACGTGCAGTGTAGTTTTTATGTGTTTGCAAATTATTTCGAAATCCGGGTTCAGACCAAGTTTAAACTTTCCGTTTTTGTAAATAGATAAGTCGCAAATTAAAATCCAAGATCGCGGTCACGTGGTCCTGCCACATCAGAAATTTAATGGTGACAAAGGTGACAAAAAATAAATAGATAAAATAATAATAATCTAATCTAAATCGCAAATTAAAATCCAAGATTGCGGTCACGTGGTCCTGCCACATCAGAAATTTAATGGTGACAAAGGTGACAAAAAATAAATAGATAAAATAATAATAATCTAATCTAATCTACAAAATATTCCAAGTGCATGACAAGCTCGACCTGTTATCCTCGTTTGGACCGCAAGACTAGTTTCCCAGGGCCACCGCCAGGTGTCGCTAGTATGAAGTTTCGTCAGGTGCTGGATGTGAACAAGATTAAATCTACAAAATATTCCAAGTGCATGACAAGCTCGACCTGTTATTCTCGTTTGGACCGCAAGACTAGTTTCCCAGGGCCACCGCCAGGTGTCGCTAGTATGAAGTTTCGTCAGGTGCTGGATGTGAACAAGATCATCGCCCATCTGCTGCAAGTGGGCAAGAAGCGACCTTTGAATCAGGTCAGTATGAATAATGGAATTGTATCCTCAAAGACCACAATTCACAATAATTTATTTAGTTTCCATTTATTATTTGTTCAACATAACTCTCAGAACATACTGAATTTTTATAAATGACATACCCATCCGTATAAGCAGAGCTTGTGCCACGGATGGAGAATAATGAAGTATAAGTATAATTAAAGCTTTATTTAGACTGTCAGCTTAGAACAAGTTGTTCCATTATACCAACAGATTAATAGAGCTCCACCATTGACATAATTTTGTTTATAATATAAGTATAAGTAGGGCTTTATTTAGACTGTCAGCTTAGAACAAGTTGTTCCATTATACCAACAGATTAATAGAGCTCCACCATTGACATAATTTTGTTTATAATAATTTAAAGACATATAAAAAAAATACAAATTGAAGAACGTTAATGAAAAGAAGAAAAGTTAAAAAGATAATATATAAGTAATACATCAAAGGAATAAGTTTGTATAAGTAATACATATAAATATTGTCCTTGGATGTACGGTATCGATGCGATGCCGATAGGGAACAAGCTGGGTCCGTCCCTCCGGGAATTTTTTAGCCCGTAGTTTATTCGATCGTGGTTAAAGAATACCTATGTACCTACCTAATTTGTTTAATATTCAGTTTATTATCATTCTTGATTTGATTTTTTGATTTTACTTTCATGTAATGATTTAAAATCAAGACTAGAGCCCGTTCTCCCTTTATTCCCAATATAAGGCTCAAGTCACCCATCCATTTATTGGCCTTGCTCGGCGTAGCTTAACATAGATGACGCTAAAACCGGTCTTAAATGATCGACTGAAGTGTTACCTAAAACTTTCTCGCTTTGAGCTTCTTTCTCTTCTTCTTCTTCTCCTCCTCCTCCTTTGTCTTCTTCTTCTCCTCCTCCTCCTCCTCCTCTTCCTTTGTCTTCTTCTTCTTCTTTCTCTTCTTCTTCTCCTCCTCCTCCTTTGTCTTCTTCTTCTCCTCCTCCTCCTCCTCTTCCTTTGTCTTCTTCTTCTTCTTCTTTCTCTTCTTCTTCTCCTCCTCCTCCTTTGTCTTCTTCTTCTCCTCCTCCTCTTCCTTTGTCTTCTTCTTCTCCTCCTCCTCTTCCTTCGTCTTCTTCTTCTCCTCCTCTTCTTCTCCTCCTCCTCTTCCTTCGTCTTCTTCTTCTCCTCCTCCTCTTCCTTCGTCTTCTCCTCCTCCTCCTTTGTCTTCTCCTCCTCCTTTGTCTTCTTCTCCTCCTCCTCTTCCTTCGTCTTATTCTCTTCCTCCTTCTTCTTCTTCTCCTCCTCCTCCTCCTTTGTCTTCTTCTCCTCCTCCTCTTCCTTCGTCTTCTTCTCCTCCTCCTTTGTCTTCTTCTCCTCCTCCTCTTCCTTCGTCTTATTCTCTTCCTCCTCCTTCTCTTCCTTCGTCTTCTCCTCCTCCTCCTTTGTCTTCTTCTCCTCCTCCTCTTCCTTCGTCTTCTTCTCCTCCTCCTTTGTCTTCTTCTTCTCCTCCTCCTCCTTTGTCTTCTTCTTCTCCTCCTCCTCCTCTTCCTTCGTCTTCTTCTTCTCCTCCTCCTCTTCCTTCGTCTTCTTCTCCTCCTCCTTCTTCTTCTTCTTCCTCCTCCTCTTCCTTCGTCTTCTTCTCTTCCTCCTTCTCCTTGTTCTTCCTCCTCCTTCTTCTTTCTCCTCCTACTCTTCCTTCTTCTCCTTCTTCTTCAAAGACAGTAAACTACAGTAGCACGTGGGCGGCCATTTGAAATTCACAGGAAGCAAATTCAATCAACTGCTCATTGGTGCAACTTCTAATTAGCCATCAACGTGACGAGAATTACCAGAAAGAGGCTGAGTGAAACCAATTATTGGAAAAACTTCTCAGAAAAAAAGTTTAAAAAAATCACTCTTCTCAGAAAAAAAAAGTTATAAAAGTCGAGCTTTTTTTTCGGATAAGGCGTTTTAACACAGGAATACCCTGGTCGTTCACGCCGGTTCACGGTATTTTATATAAGGTGGTAGATGTTTATATCTTGTAGATATTTGAAAAGGGATTTGACGCCCTCATCACTATCGGTCAGGGAGGGGGGGTGAGGTAGAGAGGATCTTATTTGGTCGTGACGGTTACATGTTAGGATGTGCCGCACGGAAAGGTGGGCCCCGCATTCACAGGTGGGAGGGTCTGTTTTGGTAAATAGAAAGCTGTGTGTGATGCGGGTGTGGCCTATTCGCATGCGTGTGAGGACTATTTCTTGGGTGCGGTTATCTTGGTTAGATGTATTCCAATGTACAATGAGGGGTTTTATAGATTTTAGCTTATTAGTGTTTGGTACATTGTCCCATTGAATTTGCCATTCTTTCGAAATTATAGAGGCAGCGACAGGTTTAAAATCTTCAGGAGAGCAAAGTTTTAATCGAGTAGGATTGACTGGGTTACAAGCAGCTTCATCAACTGCTTCATTGCCTCTGATTCCGCAGTGGGACGGACACCACAAGAAGTGAACGTCCTTATTACGTGTTTTCAATAGGTTCCAACAATAATACACTTTGGAAACAAGGGGGTTAGTGAAGCTAACGTTCGATAGGGCGGCAAGGGCACTCCTAGAGTCAGAAACAATCAAAAAGCGGTCTGAAGGATGAACAATGATGGCTTCTAGACAGAGGTAAATGGCAATCAGCTCGGCGGAAAAAATAGAGTTGACAGGGTGGAAAAACTTCTCAGAAAAAAAGTTTAAAAAAATCACTCTTCTCAGAAAAAAAAGTTATAAAAGTCGAGCTTTATACACGGAAGTTTTCGAAAATTTTCTCTTTCGTTTTTCCAAAGGCATGCGATGATGCAAATGAGGTTTGGAAAATTAAATTTTATTCTTTCATGAGAACATACATAATTGGATGGCTGAGATTAACCTTGTTAAAAAGATGGAAGAAGCCGTGTTTTTCAGGTAATTAGCACGCGGGATTTCAGGCAATTTGGCGTCTCCATTACTTTATGGCCGAACGATATCTCCACTAAGGGATTTTGGTGTCTCCACTAACAATAAATTATAGGTATACTGCTCGAAAAATAACAAAAAAAAGTCCCTTTACTCTAGATTCTCCAGAAGTAGGCTGTAAAATCCAGGTGGTCATAATTTCAAATTATATTGGGGACAAATTTCTATACCTCAGAAAAGTTCAAACGAATTTTCATTGTTTCAATTCCACTTTAAATACCTCCCTTCTACTTTTACTCTTCTCTTTCCTCTATTTTCTTCCGACCTATTCCTCTGCATCTATAGGTACCCTCCTCTCTTTCCTCCCCAACTCCGCTTCCTTTCTCCCCTCCTCCCTCATTCCACTCTAAAAGTTGACCTATCGTTCTCATCCTTCCCTCAATCTATATGTATCCTCCCCTCTCTTTCCTCTCCCTTCTTTCTCTTTTCTCTTCTACGCCTCCTCCTCTTTCCACTTTAAAAGTTGACCTATCGTCCTCATCCTTCCTTCCCCTGAATCTATAGGTACCCTCCCCTCTCTTTTCTCTCCTACTCCTCTTTCTCTTCTACCCCTCCTCCTTTTTCTCCTCTCTCTCCACCTCCCTCATTCCATTCTAAAATTTGACCTTATCTTCTTCCCCTGGATCTTTAGTTACCCTCCGCTCTCTTTCCTCCCCAACTCCTCCTCTTTCTCCGTTATCTCCTTCTCCCTCATTCCACTCTAAAATTTGACCTATCGTCTCCATCCTTCCCTCCCCTGAATCTATAGGTACCCTCCCCTCTCTTTTCTCTCCTATTCCTCCTCCTCCTTCTCTTTCTCTTCTACCCCTCCTCCTCTTTCTCTCCACCTCCCTCATTCCATTCAAAAATTTGACCTTATCTTCTTCCCCTGGATCTTTAGTTACCCTCCCCTCTCTTTCCTCCCCAACTCCTCCTCTTTCTCCGTTATCTCCTCCTCTCCTGAGGGAGGAGGCTCCTCCCTCATTCCACTCTAAAATTTGACCTATCGTTCTCATCCTTCCCTCAATCTATAGGTACCCTCCCCTCTCTTTTCTATCCTATTCTTCTTTCTCTTCTACCCCTCCTCCTCTTTCTCCTTTCTCTACTCCTTCCTCATTCCACTTTAATAGGTGACCTATCGTCCTCATTCTTCCCTCCCCTCTGGGTCTCTCCTCTTTTTCCTCCCCTATTCTTCTTTCTCTTTCTATGGCACCCCTTCTTCTCCTTTTCCTTTCTCTCCTCCTCCCTCATTCCACTCTAAAAGTTGACCTCTCGTCCTCATCCTCCCCTGAATCTAGGTCTCTCCTCTTTCTTTTCTCTCCGCCTCCCCCTTCCCGCTCTAAAAATTCAACTTTCTCTTCATCCTCCCTCTTCCCCTTAATCTATGAGTACCCTCCCCTCTCTTCCCTCTCCCCCACTCCACTCTAAAATTTCAACTCTCGTCTTCATCCTCCCTCTTCGTCCCAAAAGTCTATAGGTACCCGCACCATTCAAGTGCCAATTCTAAATCCCACCTCAGAGCATTTTATTATGGCCTTTATTTTCATGTCCACAATCGTATATTACAGGGTTTACGCCGCAGGCCGTTTTTCGAAAATATGTAAGTACTTGATATTTAATGTGAACATTTTTTCATTTATGAAGAAGAACTCGACTGCTGTTGCCAACCAATCGCCAGATTGCAACCTAAGAGAGAGAGAGAGAGAGAGAGAGAGAGAGAGAGAGAGAGAGAGAGAGAGAGAGACAAAGAGACATTATTATGTACATATTATGTTGATTTCCCTATCCCCCCGCTTTCCCCCTCCTTTGGGGCCTTTAGGGGATTTCCCTCCCTTTCGTACACATTTAGTTATCGTTGAACCTTCAGGGCATTTCCCATACCTTCCCTTCCACTTTGTCCCATTTTTCCCACTTGTCCCTCTTCTAACCTTTAATGTCCTGATAATAGTGGGATTCTAACCTTTAATATCCCGATAAGGATATAGTGGGATTCTAACCGTTAATACCCCGATAATAGTGGGATTCTAAAATTCAATGTCCGGATAATATTGGGATTCTAATAATTCTAAGCTTTAATTGCCGCGGTATGGAATTATATCCTCAAAGACGACAATAATGGAGTAAAGGGACTTTTCAGTCCTATGCGCGGAGTATTAACTTTTAACGAGTTAAAGACATAGGCATAGGATAAGACATACCTGGGTATGAACTAATGCATATTACCAATTTATCATATGACTAACTAGCCGAGCTATACTCAAATGTGGGACCCAGCCATAAATCAGCAGAAGTATTAGATTTATGTTCAAAAAACTATGTATGATAATTTTTTACATTTAAATAGATAAATATGTTGTTATTACTATGTTAAGGCGGTCTCTTCCTGATCCCTTATGTGCCGCGTCCATTTTAATTTAGGACTATTGCACTACCTTTACATAATTATGGTTATTGGCTCTCCTCCATTTCCACACTCCTGATCCTCTTGCGAAGCTCAGGAGTGGTTTAATTATGTTAAACTCTTCTTGTTTGTGCCATAATAAAATACTCACCTATCCACGTAGTCGCCGAGGAACAAATAGTTCGCCTGCGGCGGAAAGCCGAGTTTTTCAAAATGGCGGAGCAGATCGTCGAACTGGCCGTGAATGTCTCCCACTATGTTGACCGGAGACTCGAGTTCCAATAGGGAGGGCTGGTCCAGGAGGATATCCCGCGTGAGGAGACACAGCTGTCGGATTTGCCACTCGGACAGGGTCATCTGGGGAGAAAGAACGAAATCTTGTTGAACGAAGGAAACTCTGTTTTTTTCATTTTTTTTTTTTAGAGAGAGAGCCGAAAGAGGTTGGATTGAGGGAACTGTAACTTCTAAGGTCTTATCGAGACACAGCTGTCGGATTTGCCACTCGGACAGGGTCATCTGGAGAAAAAAAAAAGGTTATTGAACGAACGAAGGAAGAGATTTTTTTTCAATGGTAACATCTAAACTGCTGCTGCCCACACATTTCTGGATGTGTATGGAACTCAGCAGCCCTAAGGCCAGCCATTCACCATCAGGTAGACCTGACAGGTACGGGTGAAAAGGTCCGTCTGTCAGGTCTACTTTTAGATTTATGGCGGATATCACCAACGACTTAATGAGAGATTTAACTGATGGGAGAATTTTTAATCAGTCATAAAGGATATTTTAATAATCCAAAAAGTAGATTTTTATTATCAAAAAAGTAAAAAGGAGTTTTCTCCTAAAAAGGAGTTTTTAAAACTCCTGTTTGGATCATTAAAAACTCCTTTTATTATCATTGAAAATTCTCCCATTAGTGAAATCTCTCATTAAGTCATTAGTGAAATCCACCAATAGTAACTTATTTATAACACGTCATACTGGTCATGCAATTCATGCATCCTTTCAGTTGAGAGGATTTGCATCAAAAATTATATGCTGTAAATAATTTGACAGCGATATTGATACACTATATCCTTTTCGACTTGGTGTAGGTCCTGTTATTTTTTCCATTATCTTCATTTGCCAAATGAAAAAGGTGAGAAGTTATGTATATTTATGTTATAATGCGTTGTTGCCATTTCTCTCTCTTTCTTTTCTACAAACCGATTTAAACTCAAATGTGGGGTCCGGCTATAAATGAGCACAAAACTTTTTCAGTATAAATATTAGAGACTAATGTCAAGCAAAGGATCTCTTTCAAATGAAAGGATGAGCATCAAATATTGAAATTTTAAATTATTGTACCTGAGTAATTTTACAGCAAAATCGTTACAACATATAATTTACCATATAGATACCTAATAATTATACTTTATTCTTTTTACCATATTATAATTATACTTGTAGCAAATGCCGTCATTTACCAAATACCAAGACGAAATGGGATCGTGACTTTGATAGTCAGAGGGTGTAACAATGAGTTGTCCTTGGATACCTAATAATTATACTTTATTCTTTTTACCATATTATAATTATACTACCCTCTTTTGCAGGGGATTTTTCCCTCCAGGAAGGTATGAAACGGGTCCTCTCTCCTTCCTCTTTCCCCCCAAGGAGGGAAACTTTGTTAAAATAACAATTTTCTAGCCCCGAACGAGCGCAACGAACGTGACAAAGCGTGGGAAAAATTAAAACAATGACACAATATAACGCGATTGAATGTGGGAGAAAATGCAGGAAGGAGGGGGGGGGAAGAGTGGAAAGGGGAAGAAGAGGGAGAAAAGTCGTATGAAAGGGAAGAGAACAAGGCAGAGAGGGGGACGAGGGACAGGGAGAGTGGGAAAAATTAAAACGACAGAGCAGAATAACGCGATTCAAAGTGGGAGAAAATGCAGTAAGGAGGGAGAGGGAGAGGGAGAGAGAGGGAGAGAAAGAGAGAGAGAGGGACAGAGAGAGAGGGAGAGAGAGAGAGGGAGGGAGAGAAAGAGTTGAAAAAGGAAGCAGAGGGAAAGGACGAGGAGAAAAGAGAAAATGGGAGGTATGTACTATGAAAAGAGAAAGAGGAGGGGAGAGAGAGGGAGAGAGAGAGCGAAAGAGTTGAAAAAGGAAGCAGAGGGAAAGGACGAGGAGAAAAGAGAAAATGGGAGGTATGTACTATGAAAAGAGAAAGAGGAAGTGGGAAGTGGGAAAAGAAAGGGAACGAAGGAGGGAAAGGGAGAGAAAGAGAGAGGGAGAGAGAGAGAGAGGGGGAGAAAAAAAAATTCTTTCAACTCTTGCCCGTATCATTACATGAAAGTAAAATCAAATCAAGAATGATAATAAACTGAATATTAAACAAATTAGGTAGGTACATAGGTATTCTTTAACCGAGAGAGGGGGAGAAAAAAAATTCTTGTAACTCTTGCCCGTATCATTACATGAAAGTAAAATCAAAAAATCAAATCAAGAATGATAATAAACTGAATATTAAACAAATTAGGTAGAAGAGAGAGGGAGAGAGAGAGAGAGAGGGGGAGAAAAAAAAATCTTTTAACTCTTGCCCGTATCATTACATGAAAGTAAAATCAAAAAATCAAATCAAGAATGATAATAAACTGAATATTAAACAAATTAGGTAGGTAC
>NW_007379985.1:0-35177 GCF_000475195.1 Diaphorina citri
CTTGGGAAAATCTTTTTCCCTACTTTCTGATTCCCTTTGAAGTCTGCTTGTCTCGAAGAACTTTCTATATTGGTCTTTTATGTGTGCCTTTAGACTTCGGTTATCTAGTAGGTTTTGTTAATAATTCATCGAAGCTGCCTAAGTGTTGAATGTTTTGCCATATGAGGTTGGTACTCTATTCTTACAAGGGGGAGGGAGTACAGAGTCATTTGTGGAATAGGGCCCTGGTCTATTAGAGGTTTTTGATAAAACCCTCCAGTTTGTAGAAACACCTACATATATTTATAGACTACAAGGTAAAGGTAAGGGGAAGGTATTGCGGAAGGTAATATTGATACACCCTGTTTACATACGGGTGGTGCGATACCTACTCCAGTATTGTCATTGTAAAGTGCAGACAAACCTAATTAGCCGTGACGCCTTCCAGGGCCGGACACAGCCTAGCCGAGCAAATTAATTAAAAGCAGGGCTACCCAACCGGTCAATCGCGGATTGATTTCAAGTCGATCGCGACCAGCACACCCAGCGACCCAGCGGTGCCGGGGCTGATTCCAACATTTGGCCCGTCCTGGCAACAGTTTTTAGCTAAAGTCTCCTTAGGGATGAACTATTTACCAACAAGAAGATCAGATAGTTTTAGTTAAAATTCCCTTTAGGGATGGATGAGCTATAATTAAGTACTGATGAAAAAACCTTTTGTACTCAAAAAGTCCATTCCGAGGCTCAAGTGTTGGGGTAAATCACCCTAAAGGTCGGGTTAAACTTATGCGATTCTACGGACAGGAACTACTGTTCTCGGCTGAACTGTTAGTACAATGGAACAACTTGTTCTAAGCTGAAAATCTAAAGAAAGACAATCTAAACTCGTTCTAAGCTACATATACTTATACCTACTTAAATACTGGTTATTAGCACCCTTGAGGATGCTGGATCCGGGGTAAATGGTACCGGATGAATTCCTCTCTAGACGGCCCTGATGCTTTCCCTTGATCTCTCCTTCCCCTATCAATATCACAGCTATGACCTTTGAAGTTCAATATACATGTGCATAATATAGTGGGTTTCAGTGGACGTATGGGGTAGGGGCCAACTTCTGTGTATTTACATCTCTTTGTCTCCCTCTAATTTTCTTTCTCCACAGCAGTCTGATGCTTTCTCCCTCCCTCCTTGCCTCTCTCTCACTCTCCATCCCGATCTCCTTTCAACCCTCTCTCAAGGTGGATTTCCACCAACGCGACCTCTGTCGTGCGACAAAATCGCGCGACATTGTCGCGCGACGTCACCTGTTTTCACTTGCAACATTGTATGGGGTAGGGGCCAACTTCTGTCTATTTACATCTCTTTGTCTCCCTCTAATTTTCTTTCTCCACAGCAGTCTGATGCTTTCTCCCCTCCCTCCTTGCCTCTCTCTCACTCTCCATCCCGATCTCCTTTCAACCCTCTCTCACGCTTTTTCTTCTAATTTGTATGTCCGTCTTATCTCTCCCTCTCTTCTCTCTTTTCCTCCTTCTCTCCTTTCTTTCTTTTCCTCCCCTTTCTTTTCCTCCCTCTCTTACTTCTCTACCTCCCTCTCTCTCCCTCCCTCCCTCTCTCCCTCTCCGTCCCTCCCTCTCTATTTCCAAGTCATTGACTGATAATGTTTACGTATTCTGCTAGTCTGCTACTATGTATATGACACTAAGTGACATAAGACAGGACCATCTATTCTTGCCTGAGAAGCAATACTTTTCCTCCCTCTCTTACTTCTCTCCCTCCCTCTCTCTCTCTCTATCTCTCTCTCCCTCCCTCCCTCCCTCTCTCCCTCTCCCTCCCTCTCTATTTCCAAGTCATTGACTGATGTTTACGTATTCTGCTAGTCTGCTACTATGTATATGACACTAAGTGACATAAGACAGGACCATCTATTCTTGCCTGAGAAGCAATATCCTTTCTTTTCCTCCCTCTCTTACTTTTCTCCCTCCCTCTCTCTCTCTCCCTCTCCGTCCCTCCCTCTCTATTTCCAAGTCATTGACTGATAATGTTTACGTATTCTGCTAGTCTGTTACTATGTATATGACACTACTTAAGTGACATAAGACAGGACCATCTATTCTTGCCTGAGAAGCAAAACCTTGATTTCGAATGAACTTTTTAAAATAAGGAAAAAGTAAAAAAGTTCTTATTTGAAAAGCAATAAAAGAGGAAGAACCTCCCAAAGATCTACAATGACAATAAAACACTTATACGAAAAATTGAAAAAAGAAAGCTCCCAAAAAACACTCAACTTAGTTTTGCAGAGGACTTGACAAATATTCCTCCTCCTCCTCCTCCTCCCTCCTTCTTTTCCTTCTCCTCCTCCTCATCCTCTTCCTAAAACCTTTCTGATGAATACTTGAGAGTTTTCCCACTTCCACTTTAGGAATTTAGCTATATACTGCGATGCGATGATGCGTTTTTGGGAGAAATTGACCAAATAAAAAGTTAGTAGATAATAAAATGCATGGAGCTCCAAAAGTTAGGTGTCGGAAAATTAATCTGGCATTCGCTTAATAGTGTCTTATTTGACAGTTAAATGTGTCATTTGTTTTTATTGGATCATTAAGTACTTACTTAAAATGAAAAACAAAAACATCATTGAAAGCATTGCAACGTTTTTGGGAGAAATTGACCAAATAAAAAGTTAGTAATAAAATGCATGGAGCTCCAAAAGTTAGGTGTCGGAAAATTAATCTGGCATTCGCTTAATAGTGTCTTATTTAAACCTGACAGTTAAATGTGTCATTTGTTTTTATTGGATCATTAAGTACTTACTTAAAATGAAAAACAAAAACATCATTGAAAGCATTGCAACGTATTTGTGATGTGTTTTCGCTTGTTCTTTTAAATTAAATTCAGGTCCCTACCTCCCTACCACCTTCTTCTATTGAGAAAACAACGAAACAAATTAACATACTAAAAAGACAAAGTGAATTGTGTAACGACCGAGCAATAACAATGACAGTGAAAATTAATTCTAGAATAATAAAGTAATAGAAAGTAATAAAAACAAATTCTGGATCGTATTTTAAGTTCATGGTGGCTAATAATGATAATTTGGCATAATTATGTGCTCGTGTGTCATACTAGGGGCATTACACTATTCTGTGTGTGGTATATGCGCGGATTATGAGGTATGCTTTGGCTTCTGATGTGATCGCGACCTTATAACTGACCCGAGAGGTCTTTTCCGACTGTGTCTTGTCTGTAGGTCTATAACGCGAGGAGATTAGTAGGTGAACTTACGAAGGTGTTTGGATATCACACGGCTTCCAAGTCTGAACTTTAATCCTCCAGATACCGGACTAAATCCTAACGTAAGCGACATATAAGGTGCTTGTTATGCCCGCGGCACTCTCAATGATTAATCTCTTCTGTACAAATAAATAATCCTTTCTCTTGCCCGGGCCTCATTTAGATCCGTCTGCGCAGCGGCCATTGGACTAGTAGGCAGTTCAATTGCGGATATACCAATCAAAAACAGGTGCCGCACCCCAAGAAACCCTAGACCAAAAATCTAGCAACATCAAAGAGCAAAATTTATTTTACCAAGGCAGGAGTTCAATGTAGAGGGAACTTACTGTTATCACGCGATACCTAATCGAAGAGCTAAGGCCAGCCACCCACTATCAGGTAGACCTGACGGACGGACCTTATCACGTAGACCTGACAGACGGACCTGATCAGGTGTACCTGTCAAGTCTACCTGATAGTGAGTGGCTGGCCTAAGGAATCAAAATGTGGAACATTAAAGAAATTTATTGACTCATTTTTGGGCCCAGTAGATCCCGTGGAACCCTTTTTGAGTAAGGGTTATACATAGTCCACTGAACAACTTGTAAAGCTTAGTGCATTATACCATTCGCAAAAGCTTAAAAATAACACACGCTTTTGCTATTTTTACCCTAGTATTTCACAAGTACGGTTATAAACTCAATTACTCATTTTTAGAAGAGCCTACCTGTGTACATATTTTATAAAATTAACCTACGGATTGCAGTAGGCAGTAGAGGACCAGATGAGACCTTTCAGTCATCAATTTATGAAGATTTCATTGTTGTAATAAAGCTTTACCGCAAAAAAAAGCCTATCTATTTCTTTCTCCCTCTCTTTTACTCTCTACTTTTTTTACCTATCTCTATTGATTTATCTCTTATTTTTAACCGCTCGTGCACTCTCCCTCTCTCTCTCTTTCCCTCTGTCTCTCTCTCTCTCTCGTTCGCGGTTGGGGGTTCCGGAATGGTGGGTACACACACATTAAGGTGCAATTTATTGTCCACGGAATAGACTGATTGAGGAGCATTAAAAAACAGGAGACTGGGAACATATTGGTACATTAATTTGATGTTTTTAATGTCGAGTAAATTTTTACATCAGTGAGTTTTCTGCCTTCGGCTGTCGAACGGCTTAAATTTGATTGAAAAAAAGTAATAAAATGCCTGCGATGCGACATAGCGTGACGCCTGTTTTATTGTTTATCTCTTTATTTATTTATTTATTTTTGTTAGATAATTTTTCCCGAAAAATCCTGCGTATTTGTGTCAAATCTAGGACATGTCCAGGGTCCTGACTCCTGACCTTTGACCTTCAAACAAAGGGCATAATAGGGAATATAGGGATGTGGATGTGTAGATTTGCAGAAAAAAAGAACAGGTGGACAAGGGACTGACCGTGACCCTTCACCTTAACCCCATACACGTCCTGGGCAAGATTTTCATGTACATATGTACTACATATAGGTACCTACTTATTATTGTTTTTGTTTCAGGTATGTTACTATGAAATGCAGAGGAGACGGGGGGCATGCTATGGGTGCAGAATGTAAGTTTTATGACGGTGTGTGCCCCATTGCCCTTAGCCTGGTGCAGTTATGGCTGCCATCAGGGTGCACATTAAAGTCGAGTTCCGTTGCTATTATCGGAATGGAATAGCAGACACCAGGGACCAAAGTGTAGAGGGATACATAGGGACATAGGACCTGTGTTTCTAGGGACTCTAGGAGGATATATGGACAATAATAGGGACACCAGACACCACCAGGGACCTAAGCGTAGAGGGAAACATAGGGACATAGGACCTGTGTTTCTAGGGACTCTAGGAGGATATATCGACAATAATAGGGACACCAGACACCACCAGGGACTTCTGTATGAACGGAGATATAGGGACATTAGTAGGACCCCTGAACTCTACCACTCAACCACTGGTTATGGCTGTCACAGGTTGTACAAGTCGAGCCAGAGAGAGACCCTGATCCCTGATGACAGCTGGCACCACTTTGGGAATGGATAGAATCTTGCTTGAAAAGGGAACTCTACTTTGGTCCCAATTATGAGTCCAGTATGCACTGCTGGCCCTGAAGTTCCCCCCCCCCCCCCCGTGGGCGCTCGTGACGTCCCAATCATATTATAGTTTGGTGGTACTTAGGTACTTACTTTCTTACTTATACTATACTATTCTGGATTATCCAAATTTATAAGGATTTCTAGCCTGACTTTAATTTTGAAGCAGAATTCTTTTTTTTTTGGGGGTGGGGGGGTAGGGAATTTAGCAGTAAGCAGTGAGCTGTACTCTCTTGGGTGGCACAATTTCTCACATATGTTCTACAGTACCTACCTACCCGGATTATTTTTTATTCTCTCCTTTGGATAATAATGGATTTGCGAAGTCAATTTGTGGACTATTTTTTCTTCTTTGTCCCCCTTTTCCTTCCTTTTTCGGTGTCCTCTCTTCCCTCAGTGTCCTTATTTCCTCTTTTTCTCCCTTCCTTTCTCGATGTCCTTGACAGTCCTTGGGACCGCATTTGTCATATTGAATATTGCTGGGATGGGAGTTGGTTCTGTGGAGGGTTTGGTTAGGGACAGATTAGGGAGTATTTGATACTGAGGAGAGAGGGCAGAACGAGAGATGGATAGGGTTAGGGTCCTTCCTGAAGACTCTACGGGATAAAATGTACCTACATATGTCTGAGTACGAATACATCTTTTTCAGACCCTTTTTCTTTGCTTCTTTCTTTTTGTGTACATCCTTTTCCCTCCCCTCCTTCCTCTCTCTCCCTTTCTCTTCATCCCTTCTCTTTCTATTCCTCAGTATACGAGGTATATTATAAGTATGTATGTACTTGTTATGTGTTCCTATTTTCCAGCACGGGCTTTTCTCCCTTCTCCCTATCTATGCTAGTAGGTCTACAAACTAGTTATTGGGTTTTCAATGAAAACTTTTCATAATATTATGCAAAACAAGCTACCTAAAGTACCTACTTACCTTTAGCTATTATTGGATAGTGAAGAGATTTTCATAACAGATGAATTTCCATGATAATCTACTTCAAGTACCTACCCTGCTCCTTGCTGATATGCTGATGATACTAGAATATCCTACCTACTATGTACATCAGGGATTTCCAACTTCCATGTGTATGCGGGCCACACTACCTAAAGTACCTACTTACCTTTAGCTAATATTGGATAGTGAAGAGATTTTCATAACAGATGAATTTCCATGATAATCTACTTCAAGTACCTACCTTGCTCCTTGCTGATATGCTGATGATACTAGAATATCCTACCTACTATGTACATCAGGGATTTCCAACTTCCATGTGTATGCGGGCCACATGCTACATTGGCAGGTACTTCGCGGACCACATACACATGTGAGCAGGCCCGTATCCAGGATTTCCTTGAGAGGATTAGGGTAGATGCTCCATTATCGGAGTCCAGTACATAGTAAAAGAGCATAAATCAAGCCCGAGGGGGCCCACCCTAAAAGCTTCGCGGCCCACAAAAATAGTCTGTCGGGCCAAATGTGGTTTTAGGGGATATCAGAAAACGTCATCTGGGGAGTTAGGTTACACGCTGGTGTATAACTTGTGGTGCGATAAAAAGTTCGAAAGTGTCGAAAGCCAAATGTTAACAAGCCAAGGGGTTTATCCGTCTCTCAGGTATTGGGTGTGAAAAGTGAGATAAGGGTAATCGATCCAGGTTACTTTTGAAGTGGGTACTTTGGAGTCTTTGTGGGTTCACAACTCCAAAACCTTTCAGTTCTTACTATTAAATTTAGATCAACATAATCCATCCTACTGGGCAATTGTATTTACGATTAGAAACGTAAGTTCTGTCTTATCATTTATGATTAACGTAGTGCACTGGTTAGAGCGTTCGGTTAACCATCCAACACGTAATACCTATATCCATTTTATGTTCTCTGTCGCCATCACCAGTGTAGCATTCAAATGTAAATGTATGTACTATATGTTTGTGTATGTATATTGAATGAATCGATATAAATCCAAACTAAAGCATCTGTCAAATTTTATTTCATTCCAAATTCCAATTTTCACATCTTTAGGTTCATAACTCCAAAACCTTTCAGTACTTAAGTACTATTAAATTTAGATCAACATAATCCATCCTAGTGGGCATTTGTATTTACGATTAGAAACGTAAGTTCTGTCTTATCATTTATATATGATTCGTAGTACAATGGTTAGAGCGTTCGGTTAACCATCCAATACGTACCTAATACCTATCCATTTTATGTTCTCTGTCGCCATCACCAGTGTAGCATTCAAATGTAAATGTACATATGTACTATGTGTATGTATATTGAATGAATCGATATAAATCCAAACTAAAGCATCTGTCAAATTTTATTTCATTCCAAATTCCAATTTTCACATCTCCCTCTCTCTCCTGCCGTCAGCCTTTCTTCTCTCTCTCTCCCTCCTTCCCTTCCAATACTTTCCCACTCGTCCTTTTCCTATCTCTCTCTCTCCCTCCCTTCCTCCCTTCCTCTACTGCTATCAGCCTTCCTTGTCTCTTCTCTCTCCCTCCCTTTCCATCTCTGTCTCTCTCTCCATCCTTCTCTGTCCCTGCCCATACTTTCCTCCTCTCTCCCTCTCTCTTCTTCCCTCTCACTGTCAATTCTATTCCCTTTCGCTGTTGTCTCTCTTACACGCTCATACTTATTCGGTTTTCTGTTTCACTCACACTTCCCCACCGAGAATTAATTAAAAGCAGGGCTGCCCAATTGATTTCAAGTGCGACCAGAACACCCAGCGGTGTTTGAACCTGGCAATATCATCTTACATACCCGATTATTCCAAACTTGTGGACCAAATTCAGAGTCAAGTCTCTAATTAGGTAAATAGATCGCAAGAATGTATTGAAAATTCAAGTCGATCTTCCTCTGAAAAGGTTGGGCACCCCTGATGTAAAGGATATCAGAAATAATTCACAGGGATATCGAATATAATTTAGGGGATATCAGAAAACGTCATCTGGGGAGTTAGGTTACACGCTGGTGTTTAACTTGTGGTGCGATAAAAAGTTCGAAAGTGTCGAAAGCCAAATGTCAACAAGCCAAGGGGTTTATCCGTCTCTCAGGTGTTGGGTGTGAAAAGTGAGATAAGGGTAATCGGTCCAGGTTACTTTTGAAGTGGGTACTTTGGAGTCTTTGTGGGTTCACAACTCCAAAACCTTTCAGTACTTACCATTAAATTTAGATCAACATAATCCATCCTAATAGTGGGCAATTGTATTTACGATTAGAAACGTAAGTTCTGTCTTATCATTTGTGATTAACGTAGTACAATGGTTAGAGCGTTCGGTTAACCATCCAATACGTATCTAATACCTATCCATTTTATGTTCTTTGTCGCCATCACCAGTGTAGCATTCAAATGTAAATGTAATATGTATATACTGTACTATATGTGTATGGGGATATCGAATATAATTTAGGGGATATCAGAAAACGTCATCTGGGGAGTTAGGTTAACACGCTGGTGTTTAACTTGTGGTGCGATAAAAAGTTCGAAAGTGTCGAAAGCCAAATGTCAACAAGCCAAGGGGCTTATCCGTCTCTCAGGTGTTGGGTGTGAAAAGTGAGATAAGGGTAATCGGTCCAGGTTACTTTTGAAGTGGGTACTTTGGAGTCTTTGTGGGTTCATAACTCCAAAATCTTTCAGTACTTACTATTAAATTTAGATCAACATAATCCATCCTAGTGGGCAATTGTATTTACGATTAGAAACGTAAGTTCTGTCTTATCATTTATGATTAACGTATAGTGCAATGGTTAGAGCGTTCGGTTAACCATCCAATACGTAATACCTATCCATTTTATGTTCTCTGTCGCCATCACCAGAGTAGCATTCAAATGTAAATGTATGTACTATGTGTATGTATATTGAATGAATCGATATAAATCCAAACTAAAGCATCTGTCAAATTTTATTTCATTCCAAATTCCAATTTCGTTCGCGGTTGGGGGTTCCGGAATGGTGGGTACACACACATTAAGGTGCAATTTATTGTCCACGGAATAGACTGATCATTTTCGGGCCCAGTAGATCCCGTGGAACCCTTTTTGAGTAAGGGTTATACATAGTCCACTGAACAACTTTCGCAAAAGCTTAAAAATAACACACGCTTTTGCTATTTCTACCCTAGTATTTCACAGGTACGGTTATAAACTCAATTACCCATTTTTAGAAGAGCCTACCTGTGTACATATTTTATAAAATTAACCTACGGAGTACAGTAGAGTGAGTAGAGGACCAGATGGGACCTTTCAGTCATCAATTTATGAGGATTTCATTGTTGTAATAAAGCTTTACCGCAAAAAAAGCCTATCTATTTCTTTCTCCCTCTCTCCTACTCTCCACTTATTTTTTATCTATCTCTATTGATTTATCTCTTCTTTTTTAACCGCTCGTTCTCTCCTCTCTGTCTCTCTCTCTCGCTCGTTCGCGGTTGGGGGTTCCGGAATGGTGGGTACACACACATTAAGGTGCAATTTATTGTCCACGGAATAGACTGGCATACTATGGAATGCAGAGGAGACGGGGACAAACTACCAAATGCATAGGAGACGGGGAGCATGCTATGGGTGCAGAATGTAAAGTTTTATGACGGTGTGTGTCCCATTGCCCTTCGCCTGGTGCAGTTATGGCTGCCATCAGGGTGCATATTAAAGTCGAGTTCCGTTGCTATTATCGGACTAGAATAGCAGACACCAGGGACCTAAGCGTAGAGGGAACATATGTGACGGTCGACCTGTGTTAGAATGCAGAGGAGACGGGGGGCATGCTATGGGTGCAGAATGTAAAGTTTTATGACGGTGTGTGCCCCATTGCCCTTCGCCTGGTGCAGTTATGGCTGCCATCAGGGTGCACATTAAAGTCGAGTTCCGTTGCTATTATCGGAATAAAATAGCAGACACCAGGGACCAAAGTGTAGAGGGAAACATAGGGACATAGGACCTGTGTTTCTAGGGGAATATATGTACAATAATATGGACACCAGACAACATCAGTTAGTATCAGGGACCTCTGTATGAACGGAGATATATGGACATTAGTAGGACCCCTGAACTCTACCACTCAACCACTGGTTATGGCTGTCACAGGTTGTACAAGTCGAGCCAGAGAGAGACCCTGTACGGAGCAGTTTGGAAGAAATCATTTCCTTGTTGATGAAAATTTGTGACCTTTCCTTTGGGGGAAAGACCTTTCCTTTGGGAAGAAATCATTTACCGATGAAAATTGGCAAATGAAACAGTACAATAAGTTGAAAATTAACTGTCCAAAATGGTTTTTGTCAATAAAAGTCAACTTATTTACAGGTACGCCACTGGACATCCTTGTTAGATAATTTTTCCCGAAAAATCCTGCGTATTTGTGTCAAATCTAGGGCATGTCCAGGGTCCTGACTCCTGACCTTTGACCTTCAAACAAAGGGCATAATAGGGAATATAGGGATGTGTAGATTTGCAGAAAAAAAGAACAGGTGGACAAGGGACTGACCGTGACCCTTCACCTAAACCCCATACACGTCCTGGGCAAGATTTTCATGTACATACATAGCTACATATAGGTACCTACTTATTATTGTTTTTGTTCAGGTATGTAACGTCTGCCTGCTGATTGTTGATGTTTATGTTAGTCGTTCACTCTGGGAATCGAACCGTATACCTTCTAAATGGTAAGAGCCATCACTAATGTTATCACTCTCTTCTCTCTCAGACTCCCTCCCTTTTCTTTATCCTAAATCTTTCTTACGCTCTAATAATTTGGTGATTCCATGATTTTACAGTTTTGTGTTTGTTTTCAAATCTCTTCACGTCATTTCCTTTCCCATCTTTGTCCTTCCCATTTCTCTCCATTGTTTGGATTTTTTGTGTTTTTTAAGCCCCCTCTCTTGTTTTAGACGAGACCAAATTTGGATGCTCTCCTCCTCCCTCCCTAAACAGATCACTTTAATTTTCTAAATGGCTCCTAGTTTTTTTTTTAGTTTTGGTGGATTATCAGTGCACTGTACGTAGCTCCGTTTTCAGGGGAAAAATTAAACCATAAAATGTCCTTGTTAGGTACTGTTTTTGGTAATAAGTGGGTTGGAAGAGATCACATGGCTTTAGTTTTAGGCACACTCGATCTGTCAAGGGTAAAGGGTTTACCTATGTTAGTCGTTCACTCTGGGAATCGAACCGGATACCTTCTAAATGGTAAGAGCCATCAGTAATGTTATCACTCTCTTCTCTCTCAGACTCCCTCCCTTTTCTTTATCCTAAATCTTTTTTACGCTCTAATAATTTGGTGATTCCATGATTTCACAGTTTTGTGTTTGTTTTCAAATCTCTTCACGTCATTTCCTTTCCCATCTTTGTCCTTCCCGTTTCACAGTTTTGTGTTTGTTTTCAAATCTCTTCAAGTCATTTCCTTTCCCATCTTTGTCCTTCCCATTTCTCTCCATTGTTTGGATTTTTTGTGTTTTTTAAGCCCCCTCTCTTGTTTTAGACGAGACCAAATTTGGATGCTCTCCTCCCTCCCTAAACAGATCACTTTAATTTTCTAAATGGCTCCTAGTTTTTTTTTTTTTTTTTAGTTTTGGTGAATTATCAGTGCACTGTACGTAGCTCCGTTTTCAGGGGAAAAATTAAACCATAAAATGTCCTTGTTAGTTACTGTTTTTGGTAATAAGTGGGTTGGAAGAGATCACATGGCTTTAGTTTTAGGCACACTCGATCTGTCAAGGGTAAAGGGTTTACCTCTGGCCCTACGGATCAGTTTTGAAGAAGTCATTTCCTTGTTGATAAAAAATTGTGACCTTTCCTTTGGGGTAAATTTTGAAGAAATCTTTCACCGATGAAAATTGGCAAATGAAACAGTATAATAAGTTGAAAATCAATGTCCATAATGACTTTTGTCAATAAAAGTCAACTTATTTACAGGTACGCCACTGGACATCCATTGTCCCTGGTACTAAACGGAGCAGTTTGGAAGAAATCATTTCCTTGTTGATAAAAAATTGTGACCTTTCCTTTGGGGTAAATTTTGAAGAAATCTTTCACCGATGAAAATTGGCAAATGAAACAGTACAATAAGTTGAAAATCAATGTCCATAATGACTTTTGTCAATAAAAGTCAACTTATTTACAGGTACGCCACTGGACATCCATTGTCCCTGGTACTAAACAGAGACATTTTAATCAAGGAAAAAGGTTACTTCACTTACCTGGGGAAGCTTTTTTTTACGTCCAAAGTAGGAAGTAAGTAATGCTTGAAAATCACGGAGGCATGAAAACAATAAGAAGTCTGAAGAAATGAAGAAGGATGAGGGAGAGAGCGTACAAAAGGTAAAAAGAGATTGAAAAGGAAGAAAGAAGGATTTGTCTTGCCATTTTCTCTTTGCTTTGTCCCTAACGAGTTTTCGTTAATGTTTTTTCTGTTCTTTATTTTAATTGTATGTTTTTTAGACTTTGGGAAGGAAGACTGAATAAAAGGAAGCCAGTTTGTTTGGAATCCGCTGAAGAAGGATGAGGGAGAGAGCGTACAAAAGGTAAAAAGAGATTGAAAAGGAAGAAAGAAGGATTTGTCTTGCCATTTTCTCTTTGCTTTGTCCCTAACGAGTTTTCGTTAATGTTTTTTCTGTTCTTTATTTTAATTGTATGTTTTTTAGACTTTGGGAAGGAAGACTGAATAAAAGGAAGCCAGTTTGTTTGGAATCCGCCTTCTTTATTTTAATTGTATGTTTTTTAGACTTTGGGAAGGAATACTGAATAAAAGAAAGCCAGTTTGTTTGGAATCCGCCCCGGGTGGGAATTGAACCTTTGGCCTAGCGCTTAAAGGCAAACGTGTTACCTTCCAAGCTAACTATTCGGGCAACCGACAGGTCTTTTAGACGCAAATAGTGTGTCCATATATTTATAAATCTTTAGCATTAATTGAATCTTCAGTTCCCTCCTTTCTCTTCCTCACTCCTTGTCCCACCCCCCACCCTCCCTCCTCGCTGTTGTTTTATCATCAGTTAAAAGTCTCACAACCTCATCCACCTTAAGTTTGAACGTGAGCTTGTCAAAGGGGGACCCCAACTAGCGTCAGACGATTTCAATATTAAGTAGATTAGTTAGTGAAACTAGACAAACAAGGTGCCCACTTATAGACAGGGTCCATGGACTTTATTATGGTACCTATACCCTATTCAATAGGTATACATCAGGGCTTATTACAGGGGTATCCACCCGGGCCTGTGCTCCTCAAGGGGAGGATCTATTTAATATTGATACTAACTACTTAACATTGATATTATCCATTAATAATCTCAACAATTTTTGCTCCCGTTTTAGTCAGGTAAAGGAACTTTTCAAATTTCAAGCCTTTTCAGAATAAACAAGATCTATGGACTGAATGCAACCTCCAACAAACACCAGATAAACGAATGGAGTCAGCGCCGGGCCCGCTTTTGATCGGCCCTGCTCGTTCTCATGATACACCAGATGAGAATTGACCAGTCCACAGCGCTATTTATGGAATGTTATTAGGTGAAGAATGTACACAGCGCGCTTAGCGCATATGGAAATGTGATTCCATAAGTCACGGAGCGCTTTAGAAGAAGACGTAATTATATCCGTTTAAATCCTACATGGGACAATTATGCTGGGAGTGTGTGGGACCTGCTATAGGATGTGCCCTCATGTGTGAGTCATATTGGAAACCGGTTGGATGTTGCCTGAAGAATGAGATTAGTGGATAGAATAGACAAATATTGCAAGAATTTCTTCAAAGCTGAAATTGGCAGGCCAAATCCTGAAAGGACCTCTCACTTCAAAATGGTTATCGCTAACTCTTAGCATAAAAAAAAATGTACTCTACTGTCTCAATGTTCTCTGCGTAAGGAGTAGTGATAAGTGCGAAGATTGGAGAGGGTAGTCCTACTAATTCTTCTTGGAATGTTGGGGCCCGGATCACATTTTGACAGAAAAATAGAATAGACAAATATTGCAAGAATTTCTTCAAAGCTGAAATTGGCGAAATTGGCAGGCCAAATTTCACTTCAAAATGGTTATCGCTAACTCTTAGCATAGAAAAAATGTACTCTATTGTCTCAATGTTCTCTGCGCAAGGAGTAGTGATAAGTGCGAAGATTGGAGAGGGTAGTCCTACTAATTCTTCTTGGAATGTTGGGGCCCGGATCACATTTTGACAGAAAGGTGGCACTATAGGTACTACTGAAAGAAGCCAACCAGTGTACTTTCAATTTTAATGAGACTTCTAAAGCCCAAAGATTTATCCTGATGGGATAACGTTCGTTCTCGGAACGGCTGGCTTTCTCCTATCCTGTCTTCCTTCTCTCTTCGATTTCGGGACGATAAGATATAGGTACTACTGAAAGAAGCCAACCAGTGTACTTTCGATTTTAATGAGACTTCTGAAGCCAAAAGACTCAAATATTCCGTAATAAGATCAGAGTGATCAGACCCATCTTATAGACTTTGGCCCCCTACTTTCTGGCCCTCTTGTGTTCTTGAGAGCGCGAGTAATTAACCTAAACGGGAAGTATTATGTCTTGAGTCGCCCATCTGAATATTCCGTAATAAGATCAGAGTGATCAGACCCATCTTATAGACTTTGACCCCCTACTTTCTGGCCCTCTTGTGTTCTTGAGAGCGCGAGTAATTAACCTAAACGGGAAGTATTATGTCTTGAGTCGCCCATCTGAACAAGTATACATTACAGGGTTGGGCAACTTATGGAGCAAGAGGTATTAATCTAATCTGGCATCTGATATGTAGTTTGAAGAAAGACGCTGTTTCCAGGTGTAAATACCGGCTTTAAATGATTTCAATCTCTTGTCATGAGACTACATGGTCAGTCATTTCAAGATTTTTTTCCATCGAATAATAGTGCCAGTTTGTTGAATTTTGGGGCTCATATCGGGGTCATTTTCACAATTTTCATTATTTCTTCTAAAGGACTTTTCATTCTTTAGGAGTTTGGGATTGAAGGAGTCTTTTCTTAAATTAGAAGGAAGCAAGGAAGGTTTTACAATATTTGACTATGTTTTGTAAAATGTTTACTTTCTCATGATTTCATCGAAAGAGAAGCTCCGCACTATTAGTTATTTAGTTCTACAAATTCTAGAATTCTTCTCCTAGGTGACATAATTATGCAGGTATTTGAACAGAACTCCTACAGACCTCACTTATATCGTTCCCAGCCGAGGCATTTATCTTCATTTAATTGATGTTTTGAGCACATAATAACAGAGCTCTAAGGGTTAGGTGGTAGAGAACGCCGTTAACCTCGCCTAGTGGTTACTTTTCACTTACGAGTCCATCATTAGGTTATCCGTTATCGTATACTTGCACATATTCACACGAGAGGACCACTTTGTGCGGCGTGGCATGACTATGTCGTAAATCTACACAAATTGAATGAATTTTGGCTCGCTCCGAAATCTCGCCCCACATCATGATTGTATTGTGTCTCGGCCCCAAAAAACTCTCGTGGGAGACTGCCGGTCTTTGTAAAAAAAAAAAAAAAAAAAAAAAAAAAAAAAAAAAAAAAACACCAAAAAAAAAAAAAAAATTTTTAAAAAAAAAAAATTAAAACAGTTTGGTCCTCCTTGATTTATTTTGTGTCGCTCGCCGCCGCACCGCTTTGTGTGAGCTTCACCGGTTTGTAATGAAACGTGAAATGATTTGGATCTCTTGAAGTCTCTCGAGATTTTCCTCTTCTTCTTAACTCATATTTATTTGAGGTGATTCTTCAATCTTCATGCACATCTTGAATACGTTTACATAAGTCTCTGGGTCCTCTGTTACGGCCTGTTCTGAAAACTAATTGTGACTTAACCAGTCTCCAACATTTTAAACGGCCTGTGAGGTGAAGCCCATCAAGTTGTGAAGCACAAAAAGCCACAGAATCAACAAATTCAAGAGGTAAAGCTCACATATGAAAGACGAGAAACAGCGTTGGAATATATTTTATGCACACACACAAACGACATCAACTTGGCAAGGCAACACTGAATTTCTTTTCATCTTATCACCAGAGAAGAATCTTCCGCAGAGAAAACCAAATTGGATGCTGTTCTACCTGAGAGTGTTTCATTTATTTTTATGAGGCACACCGCACTGTGGGAAAGAATATATGGTGAATGTGGGAAAGACTATGGGGGTGAAGAATGTGCTGAGTGGTATGTATCACAAGAGGGTGAGAGCGGAAAAGCTTGGGTGAGTAATCTTGTTGTTTTCTCCGGGTAAGATGCAAATCATACATTATTAAATACATGTTTTCATGTTGGAATACTTACACACATGCATTATGGAAAGTACAATAGAGACTAGAGGTTGAGAGCTACGATGTACGGGGTTGTAAGCGTTCATTAAACGCTGCTGGTGTTGTAGAGATGATATACGATCGTAGAAAAGCCATGCTATAAATCCTAACGGAATGTGAGTCACCTTCACATTAAATGGGACTTATGTGAGGTACTTTCCCATTGAATGGAACTTAGGTCCCAGAGCGATAAGGTGGAACTCTTTGGGTTCATTTATGACCCAATTCTGGAACTTGCAAACAGGTCAGATTTGGTGTAGATTGACAAGCACTGCTAATCCGTCTGGAAACAAATGGATTAGCTACTTCCATACATGCTACTAGCTGAAGTTTTGGATTATTTTGAGTTGTGATGTGCTGAGGTGGAAAACTTATTAGTGTGCTGGAGGTTGGGTACTTGTCAGGAAACCCATTTATTGAGATGCTTTTGGATGCAAAATACAAAGAAAGCTCGAGGGAGAAAAATCTTTGTAGGCACCTCCCTAAAATAGTTACCTCCCTAAAAAAGATTGTATTATGCTTCAACTGTAGGTATGTGGTAACTTTGGAATCAAAACATGTCTCAGCAGAAATTGAGACTTTTGCTCGTGGGATCGTTATACCCTGTAAGCGTGTTCCTGCCATTAATGAAAAGCACAAGAAAAACGCACTGTACATTAAGACCATTATGAATACACACACCATTATCAAGCTTTCCCTTTCACACACTCACAATCTAAAAAACTGAAAGCCCTTCAAAAAGGAAGAGGAGGAGGAAAAGAAGAATGGATAGCAGAGAAGGAAGTGTAGGAGAGATGAAGAGGAGTAGTTTTAAATAGGTGAAGTAGAATTGGGAGGGAAAGAGGACAAAGCAGGAAGATAAGAAGAAGCGGAAAAGGAAAGTGGAGGAGACAGTAGGGAAGAGGGGAACTGAAGGCGATGACAGGAGGCGTAAAACAAGAGAAGGAAAATGAATGGATAGAAGAGAAGGAAGTGTAGGAGAGATGAAGAGGAGTAGTTTTAAATAGGTGAAGTAGAATTGGGAGGGAAAGAGGATAAAGCAGGAAGATGAGAAGCGGAAAAGGAAAGTGGAGGAGACAGTAGGGAAGAGGGGAACTGAAGGCGATGACAGGAGGCGTAAAACAAGAGAAGGAAAATGGGATGGTGAGAGAGGGTAATGGACGAGCGACGAGGTAAGAAGAAGGAGTAGTTATGTGGATTTGGAAGAGAGGATAAGGAAAAGAAGAAAAGTGGAGCAGAGAATAAGGAACAAAGGTGGAGGGGAAAAAGGAAAAGGTGGAGGCTGGAGGGGGAGTAAAATATATTCAACACCGGTTAAAGGAAACTCAACACGATTATTATTTTGTACGCTAAATCTTTTCCTCCTCTTCCTCCTCCTTCTAGACTTTTCCTCCCTCTCTCCCCTCCTTTTTACCTTTTCCTAATCTCCCACTCCTTCCTCCTTCTCTTCTCAGAGCTGGTCCTCCTCCTCCTATGTATTATCCACTTTCTTTCTCCCTCTCCCTTCCTTTCCCCCCCTAGCCTTTTCCTAATCTCTTCCTCCTCTTATCAATGCTGTCCTTTCTCGTCCTCCTCCTCCTCCTTCTCTTCTAAACGTGGCGTTTTCTTCCTCTCCATTACTCGGCTTACCTTTGTCCCCCCCAGTGAAGCTTTTTATGAAAATGTGTTTACTCCTCTTTCCTTCTTATACGAGAATGAACTACGGCCTTTCAAGATAAATCAGTGCTGTGGGGGTCCGCAAGCTAATGCTGACGAAAGCTTTTTAGTAATTAAATTCAGTGCCTTCGAGGAAGATTTTTTGTTTTTCTTTCTAGTAATTACCTGGATACCCACAAAGTTATGGGTACATTAGAGGGACAGGGGACACCTTAGATTTCTGGGGACACCTATGAGAAGGCTGTGATTCTGTGAACAATATTCCCAGTTCCTGCCAGACATTGGGATTTTATTTCTTTCTAGTAATTACCTGGATACCCACAAAGTTATGGGTACATTAGAGGGACACCTTAGATTTCTGGGGACACCTGACACCTATGAAATCTTTTTCCGTTTCTTCTAAAACGCTGGAAATAAGTTCCAGGATGGAATGGCCCTCGGGTAGCGGCTCTAAGCAATCAGGAGGAAGAAAGTCTCAACTTCATAACGAAAATCGAGAACTCTGGAGAAGGCTGGTTCATGGAGGTCTTGGGCCCTCGCGGCCTGTCAGAACACGGCAGTAAGTACATAAGTAATGACGACTTTCATGGAGGCTCTAATTTTTCCATATCTACACTGAGTTTTACCTTCATTTGCATTTCTCTCCGCGTCACTGACGTTGAAAGAGAAGTAAATTAGCATGGGAGAGATGAAGAGGAGTAGTTTTAAATAGGAGAAGTGTAGGGCAGGGGAAGAAGAGAAGGAGAAGGCTAAAAACAAGATAAAAGGAGGACAAGGAATATGGAGGAGGCAGTAGAGGAGAGAAGAACTGGAGACGATGACAGGAGGCGTAAAACAAGAGAAGGAAAATGGGATGGTGAGAGAGGGTAATGGACGAGGTAAGAAGAAGGAGTAGTTATGTGGATTTGGAAGAGAGGATATGGAAAAGAAGAAAAGTGGAGCAGAAAATAAGGAACAAAGGTGGAGGGGAAAAAGAAAAAGGTGGAGGCTGGAGGGGGAGTAAAATATATTCAACACCGGTTAAAGGAAACTCAAAAAGTGTATTAGTTATGTGTAGATGTGTACATACATCTATTTCTACTGGTGGACATTTATGGACGATTTTGTGTGTTTGCTCATGCTTTAATCTAACTTATCCAATCAACTCTTTTGCCTGTAGTGTGTTCTTAGCTATTTACAATCGCATATACGAGTAGCTTGATGTCGCGTTCTGCATCTTTCAGGCTGTTTGCAACTGAAGCGAAAATGTCCTTTGCAAGCAATGTCCCTCATTCTCCTTTTGGGAACTCTTCCTATCTTCCTTCTTCCGTCGGCACAAGCCGCCATGGAACAATAATATTTCAGTTGTCATCTTTCAAGAAGAAAAGAGAGAAAAAAACAAAATTAATTTCCGTCGGCACAAGCCGCCATGGAACAATAATATTTCAGTTGTCATCTTTCAAGAAGAAAAGAGAGAAAAAAACAAAATTAATTGCAATGTCCCTCATTCTCCTTTTGATCTTCCGTCGGCACAAGCCGCCATGGAACAATAATATTTCAGTTGTCATCTTTCAAGAAGAAAAGAGAGAAAAAACAAAATTAATTGCATGATTGTTTAAATAAATGAAACCTGCCAAGTTTCCGAGGACTGACGTGAGGGGGAAGACGGGACACCCCAAAATTAATTGCATGATTGTTTAAATAAATGAAACCTGCCAAGTTTCCGAGGACTGACGTGAGGGGGAAGACGGGACACCCGAGGGCTACATATCATTTTCATAATTTGAATATATTTCACCGGAGCGCATTTTCATATCGTTTAAATTATTAGCTGTTTATTTTCATTTGCGAGTGTAAATTGTGCGCGTCGTTCTGTAGAGGGATCCGCTGAAGAGATGTGGTTTTGTTTGTTTTGACTCCTTTTTGCACAAAGTATTATTGTTTTGGCTCCTTTTACATAAAGCATTAGTGGGTTATTTCAATAGACCCATCGCAATTTGGTTAAAAAGCCATGCTATAAATCCTAACGGAATGTGAGTCACCTTCACATTAAATGGGACTTATGTGAGGTACTTTCCCATTGAATGGAACTTAGGTCCCAGAGCTATAAGGTGGAGCTCTTTGGGTTCATTTATGACCCAATTCTGGAACTTGCAAACAGGTCAGATTTGGTGTAGATTGACAAGCACTGCTAATCCGTCTGGAAACAAATGGATTAGCTACTTCCATACATGCTACTAGCTGAAGTTTTGGATTATTTTGAGTTGTGATGTGCTGAGGTGGAAAACTTATTAGTGTGCTGGAGGTTGGGTACTTGTCAGGAAACCCATTTATTGAGATGCTTTTGGATGCAAAATACAAAGAAAGCTCGAGGGAGAAAAATCTTTGTAGGCACCTCCCTAAACTTTTTGCACAAAGCATTATTGTTTTGGCTCCTTTTTGCACAAAGTATTATTGTTTTGGCTCCTTTTACATAAAGCATTAGTGGGTTATTTCAATAGACCCATCGCAAAGTATTATTGTTTTGGCTCCTTTTACATAAAGCATTAGTGGGTTATTTCAATAGACCCATCGCAATTTGGTTACCTATCACAATGTTTTATACATTCAAAGAACTTTTGTATAGTAAATAAGTAAATGCAAGTAAGTAGGTACCAGTATCACTGGTTCCTATATTTTGTGCCTTTGCGTTGAAACATTTCCTCTGGCTACCAAATTCCATTGCCAATACATCATGATAAGGGCGTAAGGGTGGTACTCGTGGTACCAGTATCACTGGTTCCTATATTTTGTGCCTTTGCGTTGAAACATTTCCTCTGGCTACCAAATTCCATTGCCAATACATCATGAACCCTCATATATCTACACGGCGCGGGGCCGTATACCTAGTTACCTACGCAATATAGTGTGTTTATTTTATCTATTATTGGAAATGTGTAGGTATATGAAAGAAGTAAATCGAAAAACTTCCGATAAAAAAGAAGTCGAAAGAAAAAGTTTAGGAAAACGCAAAGTTCTGTTCAACTTTCCAAATGTGTAGGTATATATATGAAAGAAGTAAATCGAAAAACTTCCGATAAAAAAGAAGTCGAAAGAAAAAGTTTAGGAAAACGCAAAGTTCTGTTCAACTTTCCGAACATTTTCTTAGGGTGAACAACAACTTAAAGTAAATATTTCCATATAGAAAAACAAATAAATACCAGCACTTTTCCAACAGAACTCTTACTTGTATGCCCTTGTGTATTTTACGTTAACAAAAGTTTGCTTTTTATTACTATGCCAATGCCAGTGGGCTTCAATTGGGCAACTGAGATCCAAGTGGAGATGGAAAACTAGGACATGTACCTAATCTTACAGGAACAGGAAAACAGACCTTTGAATACTATTCTGAAAGTTTAAATATTCCTTATTAATTCAGTTCATTGTCATAGCCGTTTGTATGTACTCTTTGATATTAATTACAAGTATGGAAAGATATTGATTCAGCTGCATTGGATTGACCTGGCTCTTCAGATTCTTCGATATTTTGACAACAATTGCTGCATTTTCTAGCTAGATTTTCAAGTTTTCCTTTGTATTTCTGTGTCTTGTAATAGTTCAACTTCTCAATTCTGCTTTTGAATGGATGCATGGGTATCGGTATCTCTTGATCAAAGATACACTTTAACTGTCTTACGTTAGTATCGATATTCCAACTTTTGCTTTTAGCTACATTGTTCTTACCTTGATCCTCTCTGGGCTGGTGTGTCACGTTTTCAGTAAGGGATGCTGAATTGTCCTCTTTATATTTTGCAGTTTGAACATAATTGATTAGTATCGATATTCCAACTTTTGCTTTTAGCTACATTGTTCTCACCTTGATCCTCTCTGGGCTGGTGTGTCACGTTTTCAGTAAGGGATGCTGAATTGTCCTCTTTATATTTTGCAGTTTGAACATAATTGTCCGGAGTATCTTCTAGTGGACAATCGTCAAAGGAATCGTTACAATTATTGGTGAGTTTTATTTTTAATTTGGAAGGATGGGGGTCATTTTTCTCACAGGTTAGGATTTTATTATACTGGTTTTGCATCAGGTCTGGATTATAGGATGTGTTCACATGAGGGCATTTCCTTCGATGAACACTGGAATCATCTATTATGTTTTCTTCACTTTTCTCTTGTATTGTTTCCTTTGTAGCTGCATTGAAGCATCTGTCTTTCTTCTCATCACTTTGTTTGCTTTTATTTGCCAACAAAATGGCTATTTGATCCATTTCAAACTGTTCTGGATTATAGGATGTGGTCACATGAGGGCATTTCCTTCGATGAACACTGGAATCATCTATGTTTTCTTCACTTTTCTCTTGTATTGTTTCCTTTGTAGCTGCATTGAAGCATCTGTCTTTCTTCTCTTCACTTTGTTTGCTTTTATTTGCCAACAAAATGGCTATTTGATCCATTTCAAACTGTGCTAACCCATGATCATTCAAGATAAAATCTCTGAACACTGGAATCATCTATGTTTTCTTCACTTTTCTCTTGTATTGTTTCCTTTATAGCTGCATTGAAGCATCTGTCTTTCTTCTCATCACTTTGTTTGCTTTTATTTGCCAACAAAATGGCTATTTGATCCATTTCAAACTGTGCTAACCCATGATCATTCAAGATAAAATCTCCTTGCAGGTCTGTGTTTGGTTGGATGTTATAAGAGCTATCCACCCTGGAGAATTTGTCCCAGTTAAAGTTACCTCTCTCTTCTCTTTGGTTGTTCACATGCTCGCAAGGATGTGTTTCTTTGCATATCCAAGGTGACTTGGGCCCTCTGTTCTCGTTCTCAGCATCGAATAGTCGAAATTCTAACGAGGAAACTTTATAAACATCACTGTCTCTACAAACTTTAGGTTTGTCTGTACAGCAGTCAATGGATATCTTTTGCTCCTCTCTAGGTGCTTTGATCAAGTTGCCAGCAATATCAGTATGATAGAGTTGAGATAAGCTTTGCTCCCAAGCTTCTGCCCCATAGATGTATTTCCTCGGGTAGGAGTATTCGTCCGTTAAATGCCATTGATTGATGGAAATCGGTGATGTCGCATAGAAACATTGAATTCCAAAATTCGGTATTTCCTGAACTGCAGCATACTCGGTTAAATCTTGGGCAACTTGTGCTGTCACTACGGGGTGACTTTTCAGCTCCGAATCTTTTTCCGTTTCTTCTAAAACGCTGGAAATAAGTTCCAGGATGGAATGGCCCTCGGGTAGCGGCTCTAAGCAATCAGGAGGAAGACATTTGAAGGGCCCAATAAGAGCTGGCTTTTGTAATGCGAACAGAAGTAATTTCAAATAATCCAGACGAAGTGCTTTGTCTTCTTCATTCATTAACTTTTTGATCCACACCGCAGCATGAGTTCTGTCTTTGGAATTGGACTTGTTCAGGACAAATGGTTTTGTGAATCTCAAATAGAAATCGAACTCTTCGTCCAAACTTTTGAACTTGCATTTATCTTCAGTGGTCATTTTTACGAAAAATTTGTTGGGACTTGAAATTTACTGTTGATTCTTCTGCATAATGGATCACAGTAACTTTTCAAGTTAGACTGGTTAAAAATAACGCTGACCTCGTTTTCTGCTCATATTTATCCCACTATATTTTTCCTATTCAAGGACGCTTCGGTCCCCGAGTATCACTTAGTCATATGAATTTCCCGGCAACCGCAACCCGCATGCCACGTAAATGTACTGCATGTTGTTATAAGTAAACTTACATACGCATGTATGACGTCAAACCACGAAAATGTTAGAGATAAAAGTAGGTACAGAGAAATCGAAAGGGACAAAATCTGTGTATGCTTGGGATTTTGAAGCAAAATAGGGACGAAACGCAAACAATTTATTATACAAACCTAGCTACATAATACATATTTGAGCAAACATAATTCGAGTGAAGTACATACCCTCGTTGTGGTTTCTATATTTAATCTACTCCTCTTTTCATATCTCCCTCTGCCTCTCTTTACTCCCACCTTTCGTCCCTCTCCCTCTCTCTCCCCCTAGTCCCCCTCTCCCTCTCTTGCTCTCCGTCTTCTCCCACCTTCCTTTATTCCACATATTTCCTCTGTCCCTCCTCTTCTTCAACTTTGTCATATCTCCCTCTGCCTCTCTTTACTCCCACCTTTCTCTCCCTCTCTTCTCTCTCCCTGTCTTTCTTTCCATCATCCTCTCCCACCTTCCTTTATTCCACATATTCCCTCTGTCCCTTCCCTTTCTCTTTCTTTATCATTCTTCGTCTTCGTCTGTTTGTAAGCTCCCGCGTGTTTGTTACTATTAGATGTCATCGTTACATTATTAGAAAAAGAAGAGTGGGGGAGGGAGAGAAAAAGAGCAGAGAGAGAGAGAAACAAGAGAGGGAGTGAGAGAAAAGAGGAGAACTAAAGATAAAGAGAGATGAGGTAAAAAAAGAAGACACATTCATTGATTGACTCGTTGTTTTTTTCCCAAATGGGAGAGGTTAAGGAACGATCGATCGGTTGACTTCCAACTTCCAAATAAAGAGCTTTATGGGTAAGAGCACCCAACTAATATTAGATCTTCAAGATGTCATTCCCCCGCAAGCCATGGGAGACATCAGCCGGATGTAACAAACCACAACATACTCGTACGCACAGCTATAGGCAGGGGAAAAGGACGAACATAAAACAAAACATTGAATAAAATAATACATTTCTACAGTGTTCTTCTCCTAATTGATCGTCCCTCGGGTTGAGTTCCTAAGGAAACGGGTAGAGGTTGTGTAAAGTAGGTATAGCATACATGTATTTCTACTGGTGGACATTTATGGACGATTTTGTGTGTTTGCTCATGCTTTAATCTAACTTATCCAATCAACTCTTTGAAAACTGGTGGATTCAACGTGCTTGATTTGAAAATTAGAATAACTGTAGGTACATTGGTACAGCTATATGATTCATAATGCATACAATTACAAACTCCAGTCCACCTAATCCGACTAGCCATTTCTACTAAATGTACCAAAATCAAAACACCATGTTGTTTGAATAAATAATCAAACTTGACAAAAGATTTATAGCTTGGTTTAAAGTTAATGAATGTTCAAAGCTTTGGACTATCCAATTTATCATTATTTTTTGTTCTTCCTTTTTTACTTTCCTTATCCTATAGGAAGGAAAGTAATATAATCGGGTCAAATTTCGATGGTCAGTTTTTAGTGTTCTGCCCTATATTTCAGTTTCGTTTGTCTTTAGTCTATCTTTCATTATCACTAACTCCATCATCCCGTTATCTATACTTTTATCTAATAGTCTCTCTTCCATTCTTTTTTTTATCAGCTATCTCATTAGATTCACTCTTCTCTTTTCCTCTATCCGTTCCCTCTTGCTCCACATTTCTCTTTCTCGTCTTTCTTTCAATAATAAAATATTCAAGATTCAATATCCCAATAATTCTTAGTCGATGGGATTTGCCTCCATCTCTCTCCCCTCTCCCTCCCCCTCTCGCTCTCTCCGTGTATCTCTTTTTCTGTCCCTCTGAATTCTTGTGTAGCCCCTCTCCCTCCCCGTCCCTCTCTCTCTCACTTCCTTCCTCCAAGTCCCTTTCTCTCTTTCACTCACTTCATTTTCCCTTTTATCTCTTCTTCCTCTCTCCTTCTCTCACTCCTAGTTCTATTCTGTTGAAACTAGATAGACATTACCAAGATGATAGGGTTGAATTGTCGTCGCACCGTCTATCTGGATGTTCTTATTACAAAATCAATACGTAGGAACATAATTTACGAATAATTACCATACCAAGATGATAATAAAACATTCCTTCCTATATCTTACCATGTGAGTTATTTACAATCGAACCAGAGAAAGAACGAAAGAGGGAGACGAAGAAAAGGGAAAAGTGGGAGGGGGAGGGAAATTAAACTATTTCCTCTACGTAAACACTCGAGAAAGTAAACACGAGGAAGATGATGGAGGTGGAGAGAAAAAGAAATAGAGGAAGAGGGGGTAGAAAAATAACAGGAATGAGGAGGAAAAGGATGAAAACTAATAGGAAAGAGGAGGAGGAAAACTAGAAGTAGACATGAAGAAACTTGAAATTGTTTCTTTTTTTTTAAGAAGAAGGGGAAAATGAGAAAGAGGATGATGAGAGAGGGGGAAGGGAAAATGAAAGAGGAGAGGGACGGACAGGAGGGAATTTCAGTACGTTTGGTATAGGGTAGCTTTCATGTAGTTTTTACTTTCCTTATCCTATAGGAAGGAAAGTAATGTAATGGGGTCAAAATTTCGATGGTCAGTTTTTAGTGCCAAAACACGTTTTGAGGTCCCTAGAGCCTAAATCCAAAGTTTCAGCCATTGGTCCGTGTGTGTGTCTGTGTGTGTGTCTGTCTGTCTGTCTGTCTGTCTGTCTGTCTGTAAACAAAATATCTCGAGAACGGTAAGAGCTAGAGACTTGAATTTGTCTTCCTTCACCTTTTCCTCTTCTTCCTCCGTTTTAAGTTTTCCAAAAAAAATCCCCCTCGCATTCTTTGACGTTCTGCATATTGCATATTTTATTTAAATGAAGGGGTAATCTTACCGATTTTTAAGTACCTCCGCCCCTTAATTTTCTGGAAAAGTCATGGAAATTTTCTGGAAAAGTCATGGAATAGTCATGGAATTTCATTCCGGGAAAAGCGTATAAACCCTGGAAAAGGAAAGGTGGAAAGAGAGGCAGGTAGAGAGTAAGAGTGAGAATGAATAAAGTGGAGGGGAGAGTGAGAGAGAGAAGGGAGGGATAGAGCTTTTGTCGATAAGAATAGCAATACATAAAATAGACGCGATAGAGAGAGAAAGGGGGAAGGGCTTTCCTCTTTGTCTTCCTTCAACTTTTCCTCTTCTTCCTCTTTGTCTTCCTTCACCTTTTCCTCTTCTTCCTCCTTCTCTTCCTTCACCTTTTCCTCTTCTTCCTCTTTGGGTATAGAGATACCTGGGGAATACCTCTGACGCTACTAGAGTACTAGACATAGCATTAGATGTGTTGTACGGGGTTTCACATCTTGAAAATGCAGAAATGTCCTGTTGGGAGTTTCCGGCTGTGATGTTTTCAATGTGGAAGGGACACTTGAATATAAGAACCCCAGAGCATTGACTCTTTTAGATATTTTCTGCAAAAGATTGGAGAGAGAGAAAAAAGAGGAGAACTAAAGATAAAGAGAGATGAGGTAAAAAAAAGAAGACACATTCATTGATTGACTCGTTTTTTTTTCCCAAATGGGAGAGGTTAAGGAACGATCGATCGGTTGACTTCCAACTTCCAAATAAAGAACTTTATGGGTAAGAGCACCCAACTAATATTAGATCTTCAAGATGTCATTCCCCCGCAAGCCATGGGAGACATCAGCCGTATGTAACAACCCACAACATACTCGTATACGCACAGCTATAGGCAGGGGAAAAGGACGAACATAAAACAAAACATTGAATAAAATAATACAAAGAAGAGGGAGAGACAGGCAGGCAAACAGGCATAAAAAGGAAACGGGGAAAAAAATATGAAATTAGATGTGACATTAAACTCAATATGAGAAGAATATGCCCTCATACCCATCTTTCCTCTCGCTCGTATTTTTTAATTTGTTTCCTTGATCTTTTTTCTTTTCTAATGTTTTTTCAACTTTTTGTGGAAGGTAGAATTTGAGACGGATATACTATACAAACATAGGTACCTACCTACTTACCTACGTATTTCTCTATACATCCGTTAAATCGGTTAATAAAATTATTTAATAAATAATGTAGCTATAGTTACGTTATTATGAGGGTAATTTTATTGCCGTATATCTTTAACGGAAAGAAAACCGGAGAAAGTTTTGTGCTGTGTTTTATGCCGGGAAGCAATGAGGTGTTTTTTTCATTTTCTTATACTTGCAATTCAATGAATTTCGTTAATTCGAAACAAAATTTAAAACAAATTTCCAGCACCATGAAATCGTTTTTTATGCCGGGAAGCAATGAGGTGTTTTTTTTTTTCATTTTCTTATACTTGCAATTCAATGAATTTCGTTAATTCGAAACAAAATTTAAAACAAATTTCCAGCACCATGAAATCGTTTTATATGAGTTTTCTAAAACTTTTTTCTTCCCTCTACCTATTTCTCTCTTCTCTTTCTCTCTCTCCCTCCTTCCTTCCCCTTCATCTACTTTTCCTTTGGTCGTACCTTTACCCTTTTTATTTGGCCTTACCAATTTCCCTCTCTCTCTTCCATTCCCTCACTTTTTCTTTCTCTTCATCCTCCACGCACGACCCTTATACATTTACTTTTCTTTTGGTCGCACCGCGTACTGTCTTAAGCCCTTTTTATTTGGACTTACCATTTTTACTTTCTATTATTTTTCTTCTCTCTCCCTCCACCTCTCTCTCTTTCCCTTCCTCCCCCATCTTTCTATGTACTAAAGCGCATCAATAAAATATGTACATGCTCCCGTCCTTCATGTACTCTACACACGTACAATATGTACGTAAGTTAGGTACTATTGTTATGTACCTATCTGGTCTAGTCCTCAGGTCTTTAACCGAACTCTTAAATTGCACAGTTGTTCTTTATTTTGTAAGACCTTTGACCTGTCTGCATTGTCCATTTCCAGATACCTAAATGGAGGTAAGAGAGAGAGAGACAGAGGATACCTAAGTGGAGGTGAAACAGAGAGAAAGAGAGAGAGAGGACGAATAATATTTTTTGTGAAAAAAAAAATAAAATAAAATATTCTGTTCAATGAACTTTAAAGCTTTTTCTATCCCCTCCCTCTCTCTCCCCTTCTCTTTTGCCCCTCCCTGTATTGTAAAATGAATAAAAGCTAGCATTAAAAAATAAAAAAGCATGAACTTTGCAGTGCAGGTAACTTTTTTTTCAAATTAGGCTTTTCATTTTCCCCCACCCTATGCCTGCAAAAGGGTGGTAGAGAGACGGAGAGAGAGAAGGAATAGGAGGGAGAGGTTTATAATCAAAGAGCATGAAAAATATGAAGCCCATTAAACCTGAATAATTAATAATTGAATAAATTTGATATGAATATTTCATTTGGTAATTTCACTTTCTACCTCCCTTTCCCCCATCCCTCCCTCTCTATGGCTACAAAGTAATTTAAACCCCCCTTCATTCTCCTCCATAATTTATATCGGCTCTCCCTTCTCCTCCTCCTCCTCCGCGTCCACCTCCCTCCCTTTCCCCCATCCCTCCCTCTCTATGGCTACAAAGTAATTTAAACCCCCTTTCATTCTCCTCCATAATTTATATCGGCTCTCCCTTCTCCTCCTCCTCCTCCGCGTCCACCTACTCGCACCTCTTCTTCTTTATGCTCCTTCTCTTCCTTTACCATCTCCTCTTCCTTCACCTTTTCCTCTTCTTCCTCTTTGTCTTCCTTCACCTTTTCCTCTTCATCCTCTTTGTCTTCCTTCACCTTTTCCTCTTCTTCCTCTTTGTCTTCCTTCACCTTTTCCTCTTCTTCCTCTTTCTCTTCCTTCACCTTTTCCTCTTCTTCCTCCTTCTCTTCCTTTACCTTTTCCTCTTCTTCCTCTTTCTCTTCCTTCTCTTCCTTCACCTTTTCCTCTTCTTCCTCTTTCTCTTCCTTCACCTTTTCCTCTTCTTCCTCTTTCTCTTCCTTCACCTTTTCCTCTTCTTCCTCCTTCTCTTCCTTCACCTTTTCCTCTTCTTCCTCCTTCTCTTCCTTTACCTTTTCCTCTTCTTCCTCTTTCTCTTCCTTCACCTTTTCCTCTTCTTCCTCCGTTTCAAGTTTTCCAAAAAATTCCCCCTCGCATTCTTTGACGTTCTGCATATTGCATATTTTATTTAAATGAAGGGGTAATCTTGCCGATTTTTAAGTACCTCCGCCCCTTAATTTTCTGGAAAAGTCATGGAAATTTTCTGGAAAAGTCATGGAATGGAATTTCATTCCGGGAAAAGCGTATAAACCCTGGAAAGGGAAAGGTGGAAAGAGAGGTAGGTAGAGAGTAAGAGTGAGAATGAATAAAGTGGAGGGGAGAGAGAGAGAGAGAAGGGAGGGATAGAGCTTTTGTCGATAAGAATAGCAATACATAAAATAGACGCGATAGAGAGAGAAAGGGGGAATGGCTGAAAAGAGAAAAGAGAGGTAGATAAAGAGGAGTACTGGGAAGACGAGAGAAAGAGAGAGAACAAGAAGGGGGCGGAAGAGGAGAAGGAGAGAGAGAGAGAGAGAGAAGGAGAGAGAGAGAGAGAGAGAGAAGGAGAGAGAGAGAGAGAGAGAGAGAGAGAGAGAGAGCGCGGGCGGGGGAAATGAGATAAACAACTTTTTTTTTAAATTTTTAGCATACATAGCTACAGAATATGTCTACCTACTTATGTTATGTACCTATACCGAGGTAGCTATAGGTACCCACACTGGACTCTAGCTAGGATATACCTACTTAATATTTGCAAGGTAGGTAGGTAGGATACCTGTAATAAAAAAAAGCCCATCTCTTCCGAAGCCTTGCCTATCTCCCCGTAGCCTAGCCTATTATCATACATTTATTTGAGTATTTCGATTACGCCTAAATAACTTTCGAACGGCTTCACTGCGAAAGCAAACAGATAAAAAGGAGACTGAGTAAGGGTGGAAGAAAGAGAGAGTTAGGGGAAGAAAGAGAAAGATAAAGAAGACTGAGTAAGGGGGAGAGTGAGAAAGAGACCGAGTAGGGGAGGGAATGACAGAAAGAAATGGATAGAAAGAGAAAGGGTGGGAGGAACGGGTAGAGCTATATAGAGAGGAGAGAGAGAGACTGAGTAGGTGAGGGAGAGAAAGAAAGGGATAGACAGAAAAAGAAAGGAGGGGAGGAGAGGAACGGGAAGTTATTCTCACCGTAAAAGGGGATAAAATAAACGGGAGAAGAAAAGGGAGAAATTAGAATGGCATTGTCGTCAGTCGTAATATGTATATGTATTACCTACTGAATAGTTTCGTCTAGAATTCTTGATCCTATAAAATAAATTAAGTTGACGTTAAAATAGCTATCACTTATCTACAGCTCTTGCAACAGCTATCATTTTGTAAAAAATAAATTCTAGATCTTTATAGATGGTAGAACGTTGATTGTTACTATACCTGAAGTCTTTGAATCAAATTCAAAATGACTACTTAAGAGAGACAGTTAAAAACCATTATGCTTATTCCAAAAACCAAAAGAGAGTTGATTCCTGACATCTTATTACCCAAACAAAAAGGGTTTAATCGTGACTGTCAGATTAGGTACCTACTAAAAACCGCACAGTCTAAATTTAAATAAATTAATAGAAAGCCACCTTGTCTCATATCATTGTAACAATGTAACATACAATTGTAAGGCATCTTATATTTTAACGGGTATGTACAATTGTACACCGAAGTGACTGCAGACATATATGTATCTGCCTGTTAGTATCACGAACCTTACGCGAGGCCCTAGGTAGAGTGGTAGCTGAATATTCGAGTTTCCATATCCAAAGTAGTGTAGAACAAGTGATCCAAATAGAAAGGGATAACCGGCAACGAGGCTAAAGGTGGCGTTCCGATCCTAGCTGCCGGGCAGCGCGACCCGGCAGCGCTGCCGAGCTGCCTGGTCGCGCCATAAAGGTGACGTTTGTTATTGAATCACGAATAAGTAAGCTATAGGTACTCGAGAAATTTTCTTTCAAAATGTAGGTTAAGGTGTGTCCACACATATTATGTGGATCGACGGCCGGTCGACTATGTTTGGACACACTTTTAGGCTGGTACTGGTGATTCGCCATGTCGGTGTTGCAACAATATTGATGTAGATCCTCTATGGACACTGGTAGTGGAAGGACAAAAAAAAAAAAAGAGGCGACAAGACCTCCGAAGTGACGGAGAATTTTCTTCCCGTGATAAATTATTTCAGGCTCTCAATTTATTTCCTATTACTGGTAGTGGAAGGACGAAAAAAAAGAGGCGACAAGACCTCCGAAGTGACGGAGAATTTTCTTCCCGTGATAAATTATTTCAGGCTCTCAATTTATTTCCTATTTACATGCGAGAGACGAGAGAGCTTTTCATGCATTTTCCGAGACGTTCTTGGGAGACGAATTAGTAAGCTATACTCGAGAAATTTTCTTTCAAAATGTAGGTTAAGGTGTGTCCACAAGTCCACACATATGTGGATCGACGGCCGGTCGACTATGTTTGGACACACTTTTAGGCTGGTACTGGTGATTCGCCATGTCGGTGTTGCAACACTATTGATGTAGATCCTCTATGGACTATGGACACTGGTAGTGGAAGGACGAAAAAAAAAGAGGCGACAAGACCTCCGAAGTGACGGAGAATTTTCTTCCCGTGATAAATTATTTCAGGCTCTCAATTTATTTCCTATTTACATGCGAGAGACGAGAGAGCTTTTCATGCATTTTCCGAGACGAAAATGAGAAATTGAGAGAGTCAGAACTAGCAAGGAGGAGGAGGAGGAGGAGGAGGAGAAAAGTGGGTTGAGGAAACTAAGTCAAAGCTAGAGCACATATCTCTATGTGTACATTGTACCTATGATCCTATGGTATGTTCATTTTGTCTGTAGGTTATTAGGTGGCAAGAGTGTTGTACGAAGACATGCCGTCACCTCCACCAACCTCCTCTCACATCTCCGCCTCCACGAGAGGAAATTTGATTGAGAAAATGAAAAGATAGCAAAGTGGGACACTTTAAAGATAAGAATCTCGTATCTCGTCTGTCTTTGCTTATTTTGCTGGAGAAAATATGAAAGAGAACTTTAACGTAAATTGTTAACTTTTAGGAGGAGGAGAAAAGTGGGTTGAGGAAACTAAGTCAAAGCTAGAGCACATAATCTCTATGTGTACATTGTACCTATGTTCCTTATGGTATGTTCATTTTGTCTGTAGGTTATTAGGTGGCAATAGTGTTGTACGAAGACATGCCGTCACCTCAACCAACCTCCTCTCACATCTCCGCCTCCACACCTCCACGAGAGGAAATTTTTTGATTGAGAAAATGAAAAGATAGCAAAGTGGGACACTTTAAAGATAAGAATCTCGTCTGTCTTTGCTCATTTTGCTGGAGAAAATATGAAAGAGAACTTTAACGTAAATTGTTAACTTTTCATGTCAAAATATTTATCAGGCACTAAAGGAGGAGAAGATTCATGTGTCAAACTATTTGGTGACTCAGATGTTGTGTTAATTACCTGTACGGTGTTTCTTATCTGGCGAAAAGTGATTGCCTCAACGGAGTCCCCTTCTTCGAGATTCGTAGAAGCTTAAGCCACATCCTTCAGGGCTGTTTGTTTGTCCCTATACTTAAAGGTGGCGTTCCGAAAAACTATTGGTGCTCAAAAATTCTCCCATCCTGCTCTGATTTCTTGTACATCATAGAATTTGTCGTCAATGGAAATGAAAAAAATTCCGACAGCAATACCAAACGGCTTTCGATTGGAAATCATTTGCATTGGAAAATTATGTCTACCATTTTTATCTGTCATCATAAAACACTGTTCGTAGTGACGTCTATTAAAATAGCTATCACTTATCTACAGCTCTTGAAACAGCTATCATTTTGTAAAAAATAAATTCTAGATCTTTATAGATGGTAGAACGTTGATTGTTACTATACCTGAAGTCAAGAGCTATCCACCCTGGAGAATTTGTCCCAGTTAAAGTTACCTCTCTCTTCTCTTTGGTTGTTCACATGCTCGCAAGGGTGTGTTTCTTTGCATATCCAAGGTGACTTGGGCCCTCTGTTCTCGTTCTCAGCATCGAATACTCGAAATTCTAACGAGGAAACTTTATAAACATCACTGTCTCTACAAACTTTAGGTTTGTCTGTACAGCAGTCAATGGATATCTTTTGCTCCTCTCTAGGTGCTTTGATCAAGTTGCCAGCAATATCAGTATGATAGAGTTGAGATAAGCTTTGCTCCCAAGCTTCTGCCCCATAGATGTATTTCCTCGGGTAGGAGTATTCGTCCGTTAAATGCCATTGATTGATTGAAATCGGTGATGTCGCATAGAAACATTGAATTCCAAAATTCGGTATTTCCTGAACTGCAGCATACTCGGTTAAATCGTGGGCAACTTGTGCTGTCACTATTTTGAGTTTTATCTCCTTCCGTGTCTGCACTTTTTTTCTACCTGCTCGTTTTGTCCCTCTTGCTTCATTTCTCTCATCCTCTGGCTATGGCTATTTCTGTCTCCTTTGTCTTCCTCATACTACAGAGACGAGTCCGTATCCTCTCTCTCTTTCCCTTTTCATTCTCCCTTTTACTACGACGAGTACCTCTTTTCTTTTCCTCCCTCCCCTTCTCAATAAAATTCATCTTCCTTTTACTTTCCTTTCCCTTCCCTACTGTCGCGTCGTCACCGCTTCATTTCTCTCATCCTCTGGCTATTTCTGTCTCCTTTGTCTCCCTCATACTACAGACGAGTCCGTATCCTTTCCCTCTTCCCTTTCATACTCCCTTTTACTACGACAAGTACCTCTTTTCTTTTCCTCCCTCCCCTTCTCAATTCATCTCCCTTTTACTTTCCTTTCCCTTCCCTACTGTCGCGTCGTCACTAACAACATGTCTAGCTTACATAACCTGCCTCGATGGCGTAGTGGTCAAAACGCTAGCCTGGCAAGCAGGAGGGCGTGGGTTCGATCCCAGCCGAGGCATTTATCTTCATTTAATTGATGATTTGAGCACATAAAAACAGAGCTCTAAGGAGTCTAAGGGTTAGGTGGTAGAGAACGCCGTTAACCTCGCCTAGTGGTTACTTTTCACTTACGAGTCCATCATTAGGTTAAATCCGTTATCGTATACTTGCACATATTCGCACAAAGTGGTGCACATACTTGCACCACTTTGTGCGGCGTGGCATGACTAAGTCGTAAATCTACACAAATTGAACGAATTTTGGCTCGCTCCGAAATCTCGCCCCACA
>NW_007379986.1:0-25841 GCF_000475195.1 Diaphorina citri
ATGTCACGTTACGGCCTATGCCGTTCTTCTGCCCTATTGGCATTTAGAGCCTATGCCCAAGACGTGCCATCTCGGACCAGTGCCCGAGTATGACATTTAGGGCCTATGCCCCAGACGTGCCATCTCGGACCCGTGCCCGAGTATGGCATTTAGAGCCTATGCCCCAGGTTCTACTTCTGTACCTACAGGGTGCGCCAGAAAAACACTGAAAACGGCTCAGGGTAGGTAGATCTCATCATTTCCAACAAGGTTCTGTGGGTCATTTTCCTAACTTCGGATCAGAATGACACCTTTTTGCCTTTTTACCTCATGTCCTTCCCAGCGAAATAACCACTTGACTACCTGAAAAACACACATAATGCTAGAAAACTACTGACCGTGTGTGGGTGTCTTTACAATGTTGTAGAATTTGTTTGAAGAGGTTTGACAGAGGGAACTGTAACTGCTATGGTCTTATCGTCCCGAAATCGAAGAGAGAAGGAAGACAGGATAGGAGGACGCGAGGGCTGTGAAAAACAAAATTCAATTTTTCCGCTGGAAAAAGATTTATTTCAACCAATCAGAGGAAAACTTTTTTCCAAAGAAAATGTAAACAGCATCGCCGGAACAAAGAATGGAGCAGTTGCAAATGGGTAAAAATTATAAATAAATGGTCGATTCCTATGTAAAAAGTTGGGAAAAATCCAAATCTGAGGTCAAAACTCCGAAAATATAACCTACTGTAAAAGGTCGAAAATTCAATTTTTATTTTCCGTTCTAATGAAAGAGTTCAAATATGTGTGACGTCAGACTTTACTAACTGTAAAAAGTCGAAAATTCAATTTTTATTTTCCGTTCTAATGAAAGAGTTCAAATATGTGTGACGTCAGACTTTACGCAGTTGTTTTTTTTCGTCCGATAGGTAGCGCCACTATGCAAGCGCGCTAGCGGAGGAGCAGAAAGAAATGCGCACAAACACATTAATGCGTTGCCTGCGAGGGAGCTTTGCTCGGGACATTTGATATGACGTCATCGCCTACGGGCCTACGGGAGCCCAGTTAGCACGCAAGCTTACATCCAGGGGCTTGATTTTGACAGGATTTCTAAGTCTAACGTCTTAAACTTAAATGACGTCAAAGTTCACGATTTATCGGTATTTTTTAAATCGATTTATCTCGGGATCTAGATTCTAGAAGATGTAGAAGAAAAGGAAAAATTCCGTTGGTCCTCATTTTTTCTGCTCTATGACTTTGAAACATCAAGGAAGTAAGCGCAACTGATCTATTCAATCTGTGGCTGGCTCAGTGAACTCTACCATGGAATGAGCGCTTATGTGACAAAAATTGGAAAAAAATGGTCCTACTTTTTTGGCGCGAAATATAGGCGCTGCACGGCAAAATTCAAATTTTCCATATGAACCTGTGCAAAGTTTTCTTTAGATTGTTCGATGCTTTTGCTCTAAATTACCCAGTGAACTCCAATAAACAACTGGAATGAGCACTGATGTGACAAAAATTGGAAATAAACATGAAATAAACGGTCCTACTTTTTTGGCGCGAAATATAGGCGCTGCACGGCAAAATTCAATTTTTTCATATGCACCTGTGCAAAGTTTTCTTTAGATTGTTTGATTTTTCGATGCTTTTGCTCTACCTTACCTTCGAATTACTATAATGAACTGTAAAAACTACAAGAAACTGTACATTCAAATGTACTTTAATTCAGCGAAAAAAAGGTGCACGGCAAAACTAACCTCAAATTTTTTGTAAACAAAGACCGAAATTTCGTGCATGAGTGAGCATTATGGTAGAGTTCACTGGGCTGGCTTCACACCTATAATTAACGCTTAACGCTTAATGAAGTTATTCGTAGCATTAAAGAATCCCGAAGACACCCACATAATACGGTCAGCGGTCACCGGTCAGTAGTTTTTTTAAAATAGGTAGGTACATAAATACTGATTTTCTTTACCCAAGATCGAAAAATTCGCGGAGGGACGGGCCCCGCTTGTTGGACTTAGTCCGCTCTGCCTTTTACCCATTCAGTTTTAACTCGATAGTTTTGCATTTGGTTTGGATGTTTGAATACATATTTGATCTTTGTTCCGCTATAACGCACGTCCCAAGTTCAAATTTGAGGTCATAGAAGCGAGAGGGGTCCATTTCGGTCTGGAATTTTCAATAAAACAGTTAAAATAACATTTAAAATTTAAATGCATGTTGGTTTGGTTTACAGATGTTCCTGGATTCAATTGTTCAAAGCCTATGTCCTACCTTGCTGTCATTCATTAAAACTTATCGTGAAGATGAGTTTTCATTCTGAATGAGATAAATGCGATCCCATCCAAAAAAATACCACTTCGTGGCATAAAAAAGACCCCGGCAAGTCGTTCCTCCCAAAATAAATCAAGTGCCCACAAAAAATAAACAAAACTCCATCCCACCCAAAAAAAGTATAGAAATCCAATTTTGTACCCCGCCTTTTATTCTCTTCATAATTTGTGTGCTCCTCTTTCACGTAGTACCTACCTACCTTTCTTTCCCCTCATTGCACTCCTCTTTCCTCTAATATTACTTCTGCTTCACTGCATTGGCGGCGTGCAATGTATTAAAAGCAATGTATTAAAAAACAGGCAAAAATTTAGGACAGTTCCATAATGAGGTAAAAACCAAACTTGAGAAGAGTCAATATCGTGATAAAAAATATTTTGACAAAGGTACAAAACCAGCCCGCGTGTTTCGTAACGTAAAAATCGAACATAACAAGGTAAATCTCTTTCAAGCTTGAAAAAACACGTCAAATCTGAACTTTGAAAATCGGAGATCAGGTCTATTCGGATCAAAATTTTGTGCTCTGGCTCGTGGTTTTAACAAAAACAGTTTATCGATTAAAATGAAAAAGTTATGACCTAAAAACTGACACAAGGTCAGCATTTTTTTAAAAGGTGGTTTTTTGGACATTTCTCGGAAACGAAGCCGAAGTTAGGAAAATGACCCAAGACCTTGTTGGAAATGATGAGATCTACCTACACTGAGCCGTTGTCAGTGTTTTTCTGGCGCACCCTGTATAATACTCTAGCTCGCATACCTCCATGCAGGGCCGTATTTAGGATTTTGTCAGGGGGGGGGGTGGATGCTCCAAATTTTTGGAGTTTGGCCTATGTTAAAGGAGAAAATTCAAGCTCGAGGGGGCCCCCGGGCCTCCTATGCTCCAAATTTTAGGACTTTGGTAAAGGAGAAAAATGAAGCTCAAGGGGGGGGGCCCTCGGTAGCCCCTAAATACGGTCTTGTATCCATGATGTATAATTATTTATGTATTATAATTGTATTGTATCTAATGTATTACCGCAATACTGATGTCAATACCTATAATACCTTTCATTGCAAGGACTAGATTAAATTGAACTCGTGCTTACGAAAGTTAATACCAGATGGGTATAAAACCACAAGTCCCAACCCGGTGTACCTATAACACGAACATGGGATAGAACAAGAGATGTCAACCCGCAAAGAAGCTGTTAGTCATTCTGTCATGCAAATGAATAGTCATTTCCACTAACTACAATAAATTATAAGATTATCATGAAAACCTCCTTTATAGGTAAAAAAATAATGGTAGTAAATGAATGAAAACTACAAAGGATCAAAACTCTCAATTATTTATACGAATACCTCCTTTGCATCACTTCCTATTCGCAGTTAAATAGTTTCAAATGACAAAAGTACCTACCTACAAATATTATAGGTACATAAAGTTACTCAACGATTACAAATCACTAGACAATGATTTCACCTATGGACGTACGTCGTACAACAGGTACCTACATAAGAAGTAGATTAATGTTTTGGTTATTAAGTTTCAAAAGTGGACAATACACAATTCATTGACTTTTTTTACCTCAATAATCTATATCTAACAGGTACATAAGAAGTAGATTAATGTTTTGGTTATTAAGTTTCAAAAGTGGACAATACACAATTCATTGACTTTTTTTACCTCAATATAAGAAGTAGATTAATGTTTTGGTTATTAAGTTTCAAAAGTGGACAATACACAATTCATTGACTTTTTTTACCTCAATAATCTAAAATTGATAAAATATAGGTATAATAAAGTAAATAATTGGAAATTAATGTCGACTTGTTACGAGGTAGGTATTTACATATTATTTTTTTGTTTTTAACTTATCCGGAATGGTTCGCGCGAAATACTGAGAAGAAAATGGAACCTATTCGGTGAATCCATATGGTATGATCTTTGCCACTCCTGAAAACTCGAGAACCGTTTGGAGTTCGGAGAAATCCTAAAACATATATTTTTTATCTTCAAGTGGAAGCTTCTAGTCAAGGTACGGTAACGGTCAGCTCACAGTCAAAATTTGCAACATTCTCGCGACGAATCTTTTTGATCGGACCGAAACTGGACCGTGACCGGAGCGAGACTGGCACTGTAGTGTGAATAGGCAGCGATAAGTGGAAGCTATTTTAAGGGGACCTCAGTCTTTTGGCACTGTCAGGGGCGACCCCAGGGGGAGTCAACTTTAAAATCTTGAATAAGAACCCCATATTTGTGATACATTTTATCAAAGGTATTAGAAAACGTAGTACTTTGCTACAAGTTTGAGCTCAATTCGACCAACAGGGCCGGAGTTATGGCCTATTCAAATTTTAATTTTTCCATGTTCTCTTGCCAATAGGGGAAGCACCAAAATGGGAAATTCATATTGATTGGTGATTTCTGCTTAAAATAGGTCCCACAAAATTAGGTGCTGCGGTAGAAAGAAACTGGTGGACAGGGATTGATAGTAACGTAGGAAATTGACGGATTCTCTTTTTGTATCGTTAATATCTCCGTAAATAATGATTTCTCAGAAAATTCAAGATAATGGAATTAAAGAGGACAAAAAGGGGTACTTTTCTATCAGGAGAATATCAATGAATTTAGGTGGAAACTTTAAGAAAAATCGAATTGAAAAAATGGTAGTTTTTAACGAGATACAAAAAAATCTTTTTCTCAAGCCTCTGGTTGTGTTTGAGGGAAGGTTTTACCAAAACAGGGAATCTTATCTTTTAGTAAATTTTGTGTTCTTTCCAATGGTGCAATCAGTTTTTTTATTATCTTTATTGGTTCAAGAGATAAAGGCGTTTTAAGGGGACAAGGTGTGAAAAATGTTGAAAAACAGAAAATACTTCATAACTCCGCCCCTGTTGAAAATCGGATCTGTCTAGATAGCTTTTTCTGGTAGTCCTTTAGATCCTGCATCAACCCTCAAGCGTTGTACAGTCGTTCGCGGGACACCCTGTATTTACTTATTAGACTCAAAATATTAACATGTAAAACTGATCAAACGCGTAATGAAAACTTCTTTTAGACTTCAACAAGAACATCCGGGAATTTCTCAAGAACACTTTAATAAATACAAATAAAGTAAAATCAAAAAATCAAATCAAGAATAATAATAAACTGTATATTAAATAAAATAGGTAGGTACATAAATACTGATTTTCTTTAACCAAGATCAAAAAATTCCCGGAGGGACGGGCCCCGCTTGTTGGCCAATAGGGAGCGCGTAGTGCAACGGTAATTACTTACGTGTACTCGAAGACTTTGAACTGTCACTTTCCCTCAATCTCCAGTTTTCTCTTCCCGGGGCAGAGTTTTTCAAGAGTGAATGACATGATGAAACCCCAGAACTTGATTCTGGCGTCGAGAGATCATAGCTGGTTTTCTTTTCTTTTCTTTCCTTTCGGTTATTTTCTTTTACTTCTCTTAATACTTGCAGAATTTCATTCTCTTTCATACTCAGTTTCTTTTGGAGGAATCGTTTTGCTTTGAACTTCACAAAGTTTCCATTTTGATCAGTCGTGCTTGTGGAGCTCGTGTGAATCTCTGCAAACTTCGTGTCCACTCCTTCAAGTTCTTCCTTTTGAACATTTACCTTTAGACTTCCATTGTCTGTATATATTTTCTCATAATTTTCCAAATGAGTTATATTCATTGGTTTATCAACAAGTATGCCAGTTAGAGAAATATTGTTCTCATTTGAGTTTGAACCTAATAAAATATCATCATAATTTTCATTTACACTGTCTTCGCTCTTAGCACACATTCCATCCATTTGATCAACTCCAATATTATTTCCAACATTATGTGAGTCTAACTGTTCATCTAAATTTTCACAAATAGTAAAATCTGAGTTGTCATTTTCAACAAACTGGTGATTGGTGATGTAATTGGTTAATATTACTTTCCAAGTGGTGTCCATCAATACTGTCTGGATCAAACTTACTTCCTTCTAATAAATTTCTTATTAAATTATTATTATTATTATGACTTCTGGTTGGGGTTTTGGTATTTTCAATGATTACAGTAGTTACTGTTTCTGAAAATTGAGAATTTATGTTTTTGAAATCCCTGGAATAATCAGTATTTCTAATTGATGATATTGTTTTGTCTATTAAGATATTTGAATTACTCTCTGTTGGTTTGTTTATACTAGTGTTTTTTATATTCAGTTCACATTTGTATATAAATTGTGATTTTGGTTCCAATTTTATATGGCATTCATTGTAATTTATTTTTAGTTCTTTGCGTTTTGTTTTTGGTGTTAGGAAAGGGGATTATTTGTACTTCAAGAGAGTCCACACCTATTAAATGTTTGGATTTCTCATATATTTGAGTAGGTATTGACTTTAGAATCGTCAATTATGTTAAGCTTATGTTTTAAAATGTTTAATTTTTCCAAGAAGTTATTGTTCTTTTGGTTTTTCCTATATTTAAACTGTGGTTTTGATTCGGAATCCAAACTGTCTAGGTCATCTTCGAAACATACTCTATTTTGACTAATCTTACATTGATGTATAAAAACTCCATTTTATTCTTGATCATCAAAGTCTTGATCTCTTTCTATCACACAGCTACTCTATTTTGACTAATCTTACATTGATGTATAAAAACTCCATTTTATTCTTGATCATCAAAGTCTTGATCTCTTTCTATCACACAGTTGTTAAAAGAATAATCCGTTGATTCTTTATCCTGGCTACTTGCAGCATCATCATTTAATTTTTGTAAAATATTATTTCTTGGTTTGGAAGGGTTATGATCACTGTGCGAAAAAGCTTCTTCAGAAATCCACGCCATAATTGCATGTTATGTTCGGTTGTTATATCACTTTTAGTGAAGGATTCGTATGACAAAATTCCAAACGCTACCAACCTACTCGTGTATATACATATGTAGTACTTACTTATTAGACTCAAAATATTAACATGTAAAACTGATCAAACGCGTAATGAAAACTTCTTTTCAACAAGAACATCCGGGAATTTCTCAGCACTTTGAGTTAAATTAGATGAAAAGTTACAAAAGATATTACCTATCCACTGAAAAGGTATTAGAGGTAGGTACATTAGATCTGAGCTCACGGCAGTGCGCCAGGCCAAGTTCCAGTAAGCACGCCTGTGTATCTTTACTTTACACGAACCGATTCGGCAGGTTTTTCTTTAGTGTTGGGAACAATCGATTATTTCACATAATCGATTATCAATAATCGATTATAAAAAAATAATCGATTAATCGATTAATAATCGATTTATTAATCGATTAATAAGGGCACTTCTTGTACTTTTAGCACATCACATTAACAACTAAAAATAAAAACCAATGAACCTGTCATCAGTCAACCAGTTAAGACTTAAGTCTGAGGAGAGAATTAGAATTGGAAATTAGAAATATTTGTTGTTCCGTTTATTAGAGAATGAGCGAAAAATTGGAAAAATCGACTGAAAATGGCAAAAATACCAAAATGTGATTTTCCGATTATTTTTCATAATCGATTATACTTTCGATTATTTTTTATAACGACTCAAAATAGGTATTAACATGTAAAACTGATCAAACGCGTAATGAAAACTTCTTTTAGACTTCAACAAGAACATCCGGGAATTTCTCAACACTTTGAGTTAAATTAGATGAAAAGTTACAAAAGATATTACCTATCCACTGAAAAGCTGAAAAGGTATTAGAGGTAGGTACATTAGATCTGAGCGCACGGCAGTGCGCCAGGCCAAGTTCCAGTAAGCACGCCTGTGTATCTTTACACGAACCGATTCGGCAGGTTTTTAATCATAATCGATTATTCCCAACACTATTTTTCTTACCTTCATAGATCGGATTACTCTAAAGATAAACTTTTGAAATTCAGGGCACATATTTAGGTAAGGTGTATAAACATACCTTGAAAATTTGAGCTCTTAATACCAAGTAGTTCCGGAGAGGCGCAAAAATAGCAATTGTTTTACTCATTTTTTGCGGTTTTCACCAAACGGTTAGAGATATCTAAAAAGTTATGAGAGTAGACTCCCCCAAAACCATACCTAAAACCCCCAAATATCAGTTGTTATTAACATCAGGACAACAGTCAGCGGTATTTTACCGTTTTTTTGACATTTCGACCGCTATTTTACTGATTAAAGACTTAGTTAAGTAGATACATACCTATCAAAAATAATATGGTAGTAGATGTTGACATCTACAGACAAAAATGATAAAGAACAACAAGAACAACGCCAACAACAACAACAACAACTCACGGTAATAAGATCTGTAGGTACCTACGTTACCTACTAATTATGTTAAAATACATACTTAGAAAAAAGGAGTGAGATCCCCCACAAAAACACAAATGTGAAAAAAAAGGCCAAGTTCCTATCCAAAAATTTTATTAACATCAGGACAACAGTTAGCGGTATTTTACCGTTTTTTTGACATTTCGACCGCTATTTTACTGATTAAAGACTTAGTTAAGTAGGTACATACCTATCAAAAATAATATGGTAGTAGATGTTGACATCTACTGACAAAAATGATAAAGAACAACAAGAACAACGCCAACAACAACAACAACAACAACAACAACTCACGGTAATAAGAAGATCTGTAGGTACCTACGTTACCTACTAATTATGTTAAAAATGTTAAAATACATACTTAGAAAAAAGGAGTGAGATCCCCCACAAAAACACAAATGTGAAAAAAAGGCCAAGTTCCTATCCAAAAATGTAGCTTATACCGTTCCCGAGATATTGTTAAATTACACCGAAAACCGCCAAAAAGCGGTCAGTGTTGCAGGTTTTGATGGGTTTTCCTAAATTTTTTAAAAATAGTTGTTTTTTTCCATGGATTTTCATTATGAAATTAGCGAAAACTGTTGATTTCAATTCGGTTAATTCTGTATCTTCTAATTTGAATAGCAATCTTCTAACTAAACCATGTACACAATTATGATAAAAGCATTGATGTTACCATATGGCTGACAATAACAACTTCGATGATAATACCATATGGATCTGCTGTAAATATGGTGAGTTTATTGAAACAGATGTGTGGAACTGTGTACACACACTGTGCCGAATAATTTCGGTGCTGCCTACGTGGTTCTCTCTGAAAATAATAGCTTTCTACAGCCAGATTGAGTTCAAAATACCGAAATACATAGATAAGAGACACTGGTACCAAACGAGTGGCTCGGTGAATTGTAGAACTCACTAAAAAAAGGGCCTTTACGGTTACGGGGCCTCTAAAGGCCTCTTGGCTTTTCGAACGGCCTGGCCTTTCTAAATCTAACGAGCAAATGACATTTTCATTTTTGCTGAGATTCATGATGAGATTTTTTCAGACCTACTAAGAGAAAAATCGTAGTGTTAAAACCTGGAACTCACTTGGCCACTTGGGCGTTGTTTGTTTGTTCAAATGATTTGATATGTTTTGCATTTTGGATGACTTTTTTTTCTTTCGTCCTAGATATTGATTTTTTACTTTTGTATGTCTGTATTTACATATCTCTGTGTGTTTCTACGTGGAGTTTACACAAGGTTGTGAGAAAGGATTATTATTATCCCTCGTTTTCCTTCAGTTCCTGTTTTCTCTCCTTTTCCTCGTCATAAGTTGAGGAAAAAAAAAAAAAAGCATTGATAGCTAAAAGAAACGTCATTGATATTTATTTTGTCATTTGATATTTTCTTCAACCATGAACGAAAACGAACGTACAAAATACTGGGAACTTCAGTAGAAATAACGTTACCTTTGGCGATGTGACTCACCATCAAAGGCCAAGAAATTGACGTATTTGAGTGCCAGAGATGTAAGAGTACTTGGCAACAAAGCTGTCTTTCATTGAACCAATCCCAATATGAATCAGCTCGGGGTTTTCCACTCCAGGCTCCGTAAATTCTGATTCTTTACTACGAATCGTAAATTATGGAGGTACAATACGTACGGTAAATTATGGAGGTACAATACATACGGTAAATTATGGAGGTACAATACATACGGTAAATTATGGAGGAAATGTTGGATAGAGTCTGTGCCCATAGAGGAGTATTGGTAATGTTACGTTGTCACGAGAAGGCTAGCAAGCAACAGAGAGAGACAACTACCGTAAATTATGGAGGTACAATACATACTTACGGTAAATTATGGAGGTATAATACATACGGTAAATTATGGAGGAAATGTTGGATAGAGTCTGTGCCCATAGAGGAGTATTGGTAATGTTACGTTGTCACGAGAAGGCATAGGGAAGTTGGCTGTGTGTATGATGCCCACTAAGGTTATGTATAGGCAAACGCTTTGTGCCTATGACGTATAGTGTAGGCGCTATTATCGTATTTATAAATTGTTCATTGATGTACAGGGGGTTATTCATAGAATAGAATTCTATATCAGAACAATTTATTATTCTGTTAAGGCAGTCAGTGTAAGGCAATAAATATGCATGGGCTTTGCCCGTTGATTTGTTAAAATATTAAAAAGAAAAAAGTCTCCTCTTGATTGCTTGTGTGTCGCGTCCGATTTTGTTTAGGACTATTGCACTGCCTCTACATGATGAATCACTTTCTTCCATTTCAAAAACCCCTGATCTTCTTGCAAAGCTCAGAAGTAATAGAAGAATAGAATTTGATCCAAGATTTTCTTGACTTGATCTGCTCCTTTTGCTTGATATTTTCGTCACTATAGTATGACAGTTTCTTCCTTCTTTGAGAACGAGACTTTGAAGGTCAGGTCGTCAGGTGTATTTATGCCCATCTCTAGATTGATATTTTTGGCCTTGATTCCTTGTCTCACTTGACTGAAGTGATTTTTCCTTGTATTGTTCCCTGATGTCTTGCTTGATATTTTCGTCACTTTAGTATGACAGTTTCTTCCTTCTATGAGAACGAGACTTTGAAGGTCAGGTCGTCGGGTGCATTTATGCCCATCTCTAGATTGATATTTTTGGCCTTGATTCCTTGTCTCACTTGACTGAAGTGATTTTTCCTTGTATTGTTCCCTGATTCCATCTTCTGCTTTGTGTATCATCCTTATTGATGGGTTGCCCAACCTGTTGTAGTACATCTTAACAATCCTCTGACCATTGCCAATTGCATTCTTGAACCGATGCCGATGTTATTGATGGGTTGCCCAACCTGTTGTAGTACATCTCAACTCTTAACAATCCTCTGACCATTGCCAATTGCATTCTTGAACCGATGCCGATAGGATGACACTCCTAGCGATTCCGTTCCATCTCAGCCACACTCTCCTTTGTCTTCTGCCGTCAGTAATTATGTCTTCGTTCATATCCATTCATCATCCACTATCGAAAGGCTAGGCCTTGTCTATGAAAGTGTTGTAGATTCGTCTTCGTAGACACTCCTAGCTCTGTTGTCACACTCTGCACTTCGCCGTATGACGAGCCAAGGGACTCCTGCATGTCTTTGAAGAAAGTGTTGTCCCCTTGGCTGGTTTCCATGAGCGTTTCCTTCAAATATATGGCGAGATGATTTGTATATGGAGTTGTTGCTTGTGAGAGTTAGATGACACTCCTAGCGATTCCGTTCCATCCCAGCCACAGTCTCCTTTGTCTTCTGCCGTCAGTAATTATGTCTTCGTTCATATCCATTCATCATCCACTATCGAAAGGCTAGGCCTTGTCTATGAAAGTGTTGTAGATTCGTCTTCGTAGACACTCCTAGCTCTGTTGTCACACTCTGCACTTCGCCGAATGACAAGCCAAGGGACTCCTGCATGTCTTTGAAGAATGTTGTGTCCCCTTGGCTTGTTTCCATGAGCGTTTCCTTCAAATATATGGCTAGATGATTTGTATATGGAGTTGTTGCTTGTGAGAGTTGTGAGTGTTTGATTGTCATTTATACAATGTTTTTGCTTATGAGTTTAAATTCTTCGTCTTCTTTGACACTCCTATATCTGTTGTCACACTCTGCACTTCGCCGTATGACGAGCCAAGGGACTCCTGCAAGTCTTTGAAGAATGTGTTGTCCCCTTGGCTGGTTTCCATGAGCGTTTCCTTCAAATATATGGCGAGATGATTTGTATATGGAGTTGTTGCTTGTGAGAGTTGTGAGTGTTTGATTGTCATTTATACAATGTTTTTGCTTATGAGTTCGAATTATTGGAGGGAGAGAGAGAGAGAGAGAGAGAGCACAAAGTAGTATTCCAAGTCTCAAGGCACACACACAAGGCAAGGCAAGGCAAAAAGCAATCTGGCTGTGCTCAAGTGAACTCGAGACTCGAGAATAGAACGTAGAACGTAAAACATCATTAACAAAACATCACAATACAGGAGCCTCCGGCAACGTCGCATTCCAGGTGACGCCTGACAACACTGTGCCAATCATTCACTGCACAATAGTACCTACAGGGTGGTCTGCCGAGTGTTGCGCAACGCAAAACGGTGTACTCATGACGAGGTGATTTTATTTTGCAACATTTGCATGAAAATGTGCTTACATATTAGGGGAAAAAAATTGCTTCTTTGGCGGCATAATATCGTTTGGTGAGCGGAAAATCTCGGGTTCACATCCCAAACCAGGCAGGGATCTGTAAGCCCATGTCTGAGAGATCGGCCTTACAAAAGAGCCTTATTTAATTTACTGTTGGCTAAGACTAAAAAGTTCTATTATGCCAACAGAACAGTTTTTTTTTTTGTGTAATCGTGTAATCATCAAAATCTTGAACGGCCTTACAAAAGAGCCTTATTTTCTATATTTTCGGCTAACACCAAAAAGTTTTATTATGCCAACAATATTTTTTTTTTTTTTCGTCAGCAATATCTTGAACTAAATACGAGGTTTTTTGGTGTAATCATCAAAATCTTGAACTAAAATACTCGGTCCCTCTTCTACACACTCCAATTCACAGAATCATCATCGCCCATAGTACAAACTAAAAATACACACACACACCAGTTCAGTTTCAGTTGATTACACAATATCCCAAAGATATGAGGGATTATGTATTAGGGCGTTGTGAGGTCACTGGAAATCCCTCAATACCAAGAGGCGAATTGTCATTTCTACGGAGTTGTTGCTTATGCATGAGTCTTATTTTGTCGCTTATACCAAGTTGTTGCTTGTGTCTGTTGATGTGTTTTGTGTTTCACAGTCCTTCTTCCATATGTTGCGTTGCCCTACCCTGTACGAGGAGGGGGGGAATTCATGTGTGTGTTTGTAAATCATAATGAACATTTGTTTAAATTGTCATTTCTACGGAGTTGTTGCTTATGTATGAGTCTTATTTTGTCGCTTCTACCAAGTTGTTGCTTGTGTCTGTTGATGTGTTTCCTTCTTCCATATGTTGCGTTGCCCTACCCTGTACGAGGAGGGGGGGAATTCATGTGTGTGTTTGTAAATCATAATGAACATTTGTTGCTTCTTCCATATGTTGCGTTGCCCTACCCTGTACGAGGAGGGGGGGGAATTCATGTGTGTGTTTGTAAATCATAATGAACATTTGTTATGTTCCTCATCTTGTAATAATTATCATTATGTTTTCAACTCCTAACCCTAAACTAAACTAAAAGAAACATGCAAATATCAGCATCTGGCAACACTGGTAGCATGAACTGAATAATGCTAGACTGAAGAGGCATTATTATCATCACTCTGACTTCATGTTGTGTTGGGTCGATGTATAGTCCTTTCACTTCTGGGTATGGATAGTAAACAAAAACATTAGCACCGGCTCTCTAAACATCATCAACAACATCAACTGGAAGTGAAATGCATTCAAGTTATACTTGGAACAGCAAAATAGAATGTTTCCTTTTTGAATGTTTGAAGGTGAAGTTTTTAGTCAGTTTCAAATTCAAAATTTTCATTCACACTGGGGGGGGGGGGTTAGATTCGTATAGATTTACAGCTATGTGTGACACCCTATGGCTCACGGCTATGTGTGACACCCTATGGCTCACGACTAAGGGTCTCATTTCACTGCATATTTCGTCTTTGGCGACACAGATGAAACTGTTGTTGAGGTGAATCTATGTTGTCAAGGCAGTGTGGATGGCAGGGTGTCTACCAGACTGGAAAACCGGGAAAACCGGGAAAAGTCAGGGAATTTCATGGAGACTGGAAAAGTCAGGGAAAAGTCAGGAGTTCTTGGGGTGGGGGTCCAAATTCTAGGCATACAAATGGGGAATGGATACGTCTTTCACAGATTTTGTGAGACTTACTTAGTTAGGGTCAAGCGTCAAGTCAAATGAACACCTAGAAGTGAAAAAAACAGCAAATACACTCTGCAATCCTGCATCCTCTGAGGAAAAAGAACTGAATTGTTTCGAAAAAGGAGAGGAAGAAGGAAGAAAAAGAAGTGGAAAAAAAACTTGTAGAAAATGATGAAAATCATCACAAGTGTGAAGATGAAGAAGTCGTAGAAGTGAAATGAATTCGACTTCTGATAATGAAAAACTAAAGTTGTAGGTATGTACTTCGACTAAAGTGTGGAGAAAAAAAAAAAAAAAAAAAAAAAAAAAATCTGGGGGGAAAAATCACCCACTTTCCTTTACCCTTTTAAATGAAAAAAAAAAAAAAAAAATCTGGTGTGAACATCACACGACTTTCCTTATCCTATTTAATGATGCTTATTTGAGTGTTCTTTTACCCTAACTTTTACAATATTTCTAACCGTTTTGTCGCTATAGCTGAAAACCGCCAAAATCGGTCGAAATCTGTCCAACAGCAGTCAAAATACCGCCAACCGCAGCAACCATCTCAACCAAACGTTTTGTGTTGCATCCTTGTCACATTTATGAACTACATACCAAATTTCTAGCTTATACCGTTCCCGAGATATTGTTAAATTACACCGAAAACCGCCAAAAAGCAGTAAAATGCCGCCAAGCGTTACACCGGTCTTAACCAAAAGTTTCGTGTCGCATCCTTGTCACATTTGACAGCTACATACCAAATTTCAAGTCTCTAGCTCTTACCGTTCTCGAGATATTTTGTTTACAGACAGACACACACTTTGACGGACCAATGGCTGAAACTTTGGATTTAGGCTCGAGGGACCTCAAAACGTGTTTTGGCAATAAAATCTGACCATCGAAAATTTGACCCGATTACATTACTTTCCTTCCTATAGGATAAAAGTAAAAAATGGTGTTTTGGATTATTATTCTGAAATCCAATTTTATCTAGTGTAAGAGGCCCTGATAACTTTGGGGGGTAAAAAGTCGAATAAGTGACATGAAGCAGATTCCGATACTGAAGAACCCAATGGGTTAAATTCATATTTTAGAAATGGGTACCTCACCCGTCCAAGAAAAGGGACCCGCTCCCTTAACTCTGTATACCAGAGGTTCTCAAACTGGGGGGCGCGCCCCCCTGTATACAAAAGGCCCACTTTGAGGCTGGGGTGTACGGGCAAACAGCCCCGAAAAATGGGTTACACGAATCTAAAGGAACCCTGTAATTTTTTTTCCATTATATAATGTATTTATTAATTTATTTTAATTTAACATAAAAACGTGCTCCTCTCAATATCGAGTATGTTTTTTTTCAGGGCATCATTATTTGATTTTTCTTAAAATAACAACAGTTCAATTAAAAACAGCCCGCACCATCTTCGCATCCCAAACCTCTTGCCCTCTTCCTTGTACCTCTGATCCTCATGCTTACCCTGATCCTCATTACCCTGTAATTATTGCTTCTCAAGTAGGGAACATCTAAATATCTACTACATACTCTGAATACTCTTTTCTTATTGAAGATGGTGAAAGATATACGTACATATGTGTATTGGAGTATTGTGTAGCCAGTGCAGATGTAGAACAATGGAACCTGCACCTGTTACCATGGAGAACGAACACTTCAAACACTAAACTTGTCTTGTGTTGTGCTGCTGAGAACAAGAAGCTGAGGGGTAGAGTGCTTTAAGAAAACCTAGTACTCTCTATAGACAAATCCAATAGACACTTTTAAAGACTTTAATGGGAGGATTCTTATACTTATGTGCTATTGTGCTCTTCCATCAAACCAAATGTATTCCATTCAATTCAGTGTATTCCTAATGCAATAGTTGTTGTTTAAAGGTCCAATGAGGTACCTTCGTTGGGTAAACAGGTGCTTCCAAGAAAAGAGTTTTTAGAATAAGTGGAAAACAAGGTATTAATTTTGAATTTAGAGCGGAATCTATTTTTATATTACCTTTTAGAATTGCATCTAATTGATTAATCAGAAATTTGTAAGTGGAAAACAAGGTATTAATTTTGAATTTAGAGCAGAATCTATTTTTAGATTACCTTTTAGAATTGCATCTAATTGATTAATCAGAAATTTGTATACTAATTAAGTATCTCTTGGGGTTGTTTTTGCTGAAGGGTAGGGTGTAACTTTTAACATTGACTAAGTAAAAGTTTTCTACTGCACTACTGCTATGTATAGGAAAATAGGAATTATAGGTAGGTACTGCTACTGCTATGAAAGAAGAAAACTAACTCTACAGAGAACCATTATCTTCAGTTAAGTAATAATACTGGATACATAGAATATTAAGTAACTACATAGAATATTAAGTAACTAATTATTATTATTATGTCCAACTAAGTACCAGAATCAAATCTATCAAGTAAATGACTAATATTATATGTTCAACTAAGAGCATAAAGAGAAAACCCCTCTAAATTCCATCTACCATGAAGTAACCCAGTAAATAAAGGAGGAGTGAAAAGTGTACGAAGAAAAGCATTTGAAACGAAAAAAAAACAACATTCCACACTAACACGCGTTCCAGTTGGCAACACCGCGTGAAAATTTATTGACGAAGTGCAAACCCTGACGTGACAACACTGTAATGGTGCGAGGTGGCAACCCTGTAATGTCCCTGGGATTCCGACCCTTTTTTTTCTCGTTTTGTGTTCCGGAGAGAATGATACATCTTTTCATAGAAGGGAGGGGGGATGGGGTTGACTAGGGTTGGGGTTAGGGTGAATTTTATAGCTCAGTATTGCTGCCCCCCCTCTACTCTCCTGTCCTACTGTCACTTCCTTTCCCTCCAGTCCTATACTAGGAGTAGCTAGAGATGGCGGTTTTTGAGGATGGACCTTTGCCAGGGACAATTTTTGAGGGCACCTTGCCTCCGGTGTCAATCGATGATGAGATTTTTCTAGATTTTGATCGGGTGTAGCTGGTTGTTTTGTTTACTTGCTGAATGCCCTAAGACCAATCCAGATGAACTGTTGTTGAGGTGAATCTATGTTGTCAAGGCAGTGTGGATGGTTTCAGTCGACATCAATCGATGGCCATCGACAATGTGTGGAGATAGCTTTAAAAATATGTATTTCCACCTTGGAAGAGAGCTGTTACCACCATACTTTGACTTTGATTTTCTGTAGTCATTTTCTAAACATCTTTCTAGGACCATTTTTGCTAATGTCTTCACCCATACATTATTTCAGGGGGGTATGAAATGCTACAGTAAGTACTCGACTTTGTTTCTACTCTTTCTTGATTATATTTCAAGAAAAATTTGACCCGATTACATCACTTTCCTTCCTATAGGATAAGGAAAGTAAAAATGAGCCAGGTTGTGGGTAGATTATTAGATTTATCAGAATATCAGGCAGTAGGCACTTTACCAAGAGTTCGACGCTTTTTGTTCGCAAGTGTTCCACCCAGTTTTTAAACTATGACAAAAAAAAAGTCGTCATCTCTAGCTGGACATGGTATAGTTCTTGTTTTTTGTTCGGCAAAGAGGTTGAGATGTTGCCAGTTGCGAGGTAGCGCTCACCCCAAATTTCGTGTAAAAATGTGATAAATTATCGCGGCACAGATGTATGTAGGTCTGTTTTTTTGCGTTGTTTGTTTGTTCAAATGATTTGAAATGTTTTGCATTTTGGATGACTTTTTTTATTTCGTCCTAGATATTGATTTTTACTTTTGTATGTCTGTATTTACATATCTCTGTGTGTTTCTATGTGGAGTTCACACAAGGTTGTGAGAAAGGATTATTATTATTATTATTATTATCCCTCGTTTTCCTTCAGTTCCTGTTTTCTCTCCTTTTCCTCGTCATAAGTTGAGAAATAAAAAAAAACAAGCGGGGCCCGTCCCTCCGGGAATTTTTAGATCTTGGTTAAAGAAAATCATTTATGTACCTACCTATTTTATTTAATATTCAGTTTATTATTATTCTTGATTTGATTTTTTGATTTTACTTTCATGTAATGATTTATGCGTTGTTTGTTTGTTCAAATGATTTGATATGTTTTGCATTTTGGATGACTTTTTTTTCTTTCGTCCTAGATATTGATTTTTACTTTTGTATGTCTGTATTTACATATCTCTGTGTGTTTCTATGTGGAGTTTACACAAGGTTGTGAGAAAGGATTATTATTATTATTATTATCCCTCGTTTTCCTTCAGTTCCTGTTTTCTCTCCTTTTCTTCGTCATAAGTTGAGAAATAAAAAAAAAAAAAGAAAAAAAAGCATTGATAGCTAAAAGAAACGTCATTGATATTTATTTTGTCATTTTGATATTTTCTCCAACCATGAACGAACGTACAAAATACTGGGAACTTCAGTAGAAATAACGTGACCTTTGGCGATGTGACTCACCATCAAAGGCCAAGAAATCTTATTGATGGGTTGCCCAACCTGTTGTAGTACATCTTAACAATCCTCTGACCATTGCCAATTGCATTCTTGAACCGATGCCGATTGTCTCCAACCTCCCCTTACAACCGTCCCAGTCCTCCGGAACCCTATGGCTCACGACTATGTGTGACGCCCTATGGCTCACAGCTATGTCAAGTTTTGACCCAACCTGACCTAAGGTTTGACCCAACCTGACCCAGGGTTCTGCGACCCAGACGCTGCCAAATCGGACAGGTTTTTGGCCGAGAGGTTTAATTAGGAGAACATTATAGCGGCAGGATTTTGATATTGGACGTCCTCTCCTGACCTCGCCTGATCTTCTATTCTGTTGCAAAAGGGCGTGATCGACAATCTTTTCTGTCGAGTTGGATGAACTGAACCAAATTGGGAAGATCAATCAAGAAGATTTCCTTTCTGAGAAAGAGTACACGAAAAGATTTGTTCGTCGTCGTTCACAAAACCGTCAAAATTCATCACTAGTACACAATTTTCACCCAAATTCTTTCCCTGGCTACCCAATTTAAAAGTGGGGATCAGCTTATAACGCTGAAAAAGATCTATCTTTTTATACCGTGGGCTTGAAAATTCAATTTCCTTCTTCTGTTGTAGACACTAGACTGACGAGACAGATAGAAGGTTTATGAAAAACGTCCCAAAAGAGACCTACATAATGTTAAAGTGATGAGTTTGTTGTAGACCTGTACCTGAAGGATTTCTGAAGGTGAACACCGATTTTGCCTTCAATTTCTCCTAATCTCCCCGACCTCCCCCATGAGTTAACAGCTTGCACAGTCAACTAAACTCAACAGACCTGAAAGAACACACCTCAATTATCTCTGGGCCTACATTAAGTTCCCGATACTGTTAGAGTAGCCTTGCTGAGTACAATAATAGACTCTCGGTATTAGGTAGACTATTATTAGGTGTATTCGAGGAACGCCCACCAAAGTTCATCAGACCTATAACATCTTCAGGTGAGTAAATAGAGCTGTGCTCTACCAGACCTGTACCTGAAGGATTTCTGAAGGTGAACACCGATTTTCCATTCAATTTCTCCGAATCTCCCCGACCTCCCCCATGAGTTAACAGCTTGCACAGTCAACTAAACTCAACAGACCTGAAAGAACACACCTCAATTATCTCTGGGCAACAGATTTAACTTTTCTGACCAACTTTGATTCCTCTTAGGGGAAAAAGGTCAGAAATAAAAACGATCAATTAATCTCAAAGGTCATCCAAGGTTAACACGAGATGTTAAATGTAATTACTTTTCGTTAACCATCGTTTTTTTCTCCTGACCTCGCCTGATCTTCTATTCTGTTGCAAAAGGGCGTGATCGAGTTGGATGAACTGAACCAAATTGGGAAGATCAGTCAAGAAGATTTCCTTTCTGAGAAAGAGTACACGGAAAGATTTGTTCGTCGTCGTTCACTAAACCGTCAAAATTCATCAACAGTACACAATTTTCACCCAAATTCTTTCCCTGGCTACCCAATTTAAAACAAGGGGGATCAGCAAAAACGCTGAAAAAGATCTATCCTTTTACACCGTGGGCTTGAAAATTCAACTTCCTTCTTCTGTTGTAGACACTAGACTGACGAGACAGATAGAAGGTTTATGAAAAACGTCCCAAAAGAGACCTACATAATGTTAAAGAAGGCACACACACAAGGCAAGGCAAAAAGCAATCTGGCTGTGCTCAAGTGAACTCGAGACTCGAGAATAGAACGTAAAACATCATTAACAAAACATCACAATACAGGAGCCTCCGGCAACGTCGCATTCCAGGTGACGTCTGACAACACTGTGCCAATCATTCACTGCACAATAGTACAGGGTGGTCTGCCGAGTGTTGCGCAACGCAAAACGGTGTACTCATGACGAGGTGATTTTATTTTGCAACATTTGCATGAAAATGTACAACAGAATAAAAACGATCAATTAATCTAAAAGGTCATCCAAGGTTAACACGAGATGTTAAATGTAATTACTTTTCGTTAACCATCGTTTTTTTTCTCCTGACCTCGCCTGATCTTCTATTCTGTTGCAAAAGGGCGTGATCGACAATCTTTCCTGTCGAGTTGGATGAACTGAACCAAATTGGGAAGATCAGTCAAGAAGATTTCCTTTCTGAGAACGAGTACACGGAAAGATTTGTTCGTCGTCGTTCACAAAACCGTCAAAATTCATCAATAGTACACAATTTTCACCCAAATTCTTTCTCTGGCTACCCAATTTAAAACAATGGGGATCAGCAATAACGCTGAAAAAGATCTATCTTTTTACACCGTGGGCTTGGAAATTCAACTTGCTTCTTCTGTTGTAGACACTAGACTGACGAGACAGATAGAAGGTTTATGAAAAACGTCCCAAAAGAGACCTAGATAATGTTAAAGTGATGAGTTTGTAGACCTGTACCTGAAGGATTTCTGAAGATGAACACCGATTTTCCCTTCAATTTCTCCGAATCTCCCTGACCTCCCCCATGAGTTAACAGCTTGCACAGTCAACTAAACTCAACAGACCTGAAAGAACACACCTCAATTATCTCTGGCCCTACATTAAGTTCCCGATACTGTTAGAGTAGCCTTGCTGAGTACAATAAGATAATAGACTCTCGGTACCAGGTAGAACTATTATTAGGTGTATTCGAGGAACGCCCACCAAAGTTCATCAGACCTATAACATCTTCAGGTGAGTAAATAGAGCTGTGCTCTACCTTTCTATACTGTACAAACAGTGCTGTTCTAGGAACTCGGTGCTGGTGGATTGGTATTGGACTATTAGAGTTAATTGATGTACTGATTCTAAAGGACCAGAGTGACCAGAGTTCATGGCCTGTTTTTGACCGACAGGTTCCGTAAAACCAATCTGGGGGGCATCTTGTTCAGTAAATACCGAATCTGCAATACGAGCTACGGTCAAATTGAAGTCGGGGAGACTTGTTGTTGCTGGTCGGCATATTTATGCTGGAGTTTACCAACACGGGATTGAGATGAAACGAGGATTTCCCTATACTTAATATCTAGGTCAACCTCGGATTGAACTCAATCCTGAGACAATCCACAGTGGTAAAACTCGACCTTAAAGCTGACAGGTATTAATATGGTATATCTGTACAAGCCCACCACTTGTTCACCAGAACTATGGTGATGCCACTTCAGAGGACAAAGGTTACCGTCAATGAATAACTGCTAAGGTTTTCAGTGACGGGGGGTTTTCAGCCTCCATTCGGTAACAAGTTATCCAGCTTGCATTAACCTCAGCCTAAAAATGGGGCCGGGAAAAGCCAGCAACAATGGATTGCCCAGATAGTCACCTATTCGGTTATTAACCACGGCCAACATTGCTTAACTTCCATGATCCACTGGGAATTGGCGCATTCACCGTGCTATCGCCGCGCCGCTCGCTAATGTATTTTTACAACGGTGCATTTTATGTGCCATATTTGGTATCGAACTTGGAACCAGTCTGTAGGGCTGACTAGTCTGAACCAGAAGGACTCGTAAGTGACTGGATATCCTGTACCTGGTGGGCGACTCCTGAGGACTGCAATCGAGGTCACCATGAACGAAATCAATTACTATGCAAAAACTTTCGTCAATTAAGAAGTAGTGGAGCTTAATGCACGTCATGTTATAAAACACTCTGCAGGTCTCAGGATACTCGGGTAACCTTATGGCCCAAAAGTTTGTACATTTCTTGAGCGAGAGAACCGCGGGTAATATCACCTACCGTGAAATATTCTTGTAGACTATTTCTGTTAGTGAAATGAATGTATTATGGGTATTGGTATTTAAATAGGCTAGTTAAACTTCAATATGTTTGTGTACATTCAACCCACATCTATGGCTAGAAGCTAGAGGTCAGGCCAAAGAAGAAGAAATGCAACGCTGTAGCAGCTACTCTCTTTTTGAAAATGACAAAGCTGTTCTTGAACCAACAGTTGTCGTGGCTTCTGAATAATTTCCGTTCTCTCTCGTCTTCCTTAGCAGTTCGAGTTTCCAAAGTCATTGAAGTTCACCTCTGCAACCAGTAAAAAGTTCACACTAGATAGGTAAGATGGGTATTTGAGCATGAGCATCCCATATGGTCTTTGAAAATTTAACAGAAATAAAACTTGTGTTGTTGTTGTTGTTGTTGTTGTAGCGGCTTTAGCTTTCGCCGAATGGCGATAGCAGAATAAAGAAAGGATGTCTTTTTGTATCTGCTATACACCGGGGTGATGGTCTCTAGCTCTAGCCATGTTAAATTGGCTGGCTCGTCCTGAACCGCAGTCAACCATCGTGAGGACTGGTAGCAGTCTGGCTAGGGGACATTAAACAGAGAGAAGACTAGCGTCTGCTGTTCTCCTCCCTGTTTATAGTCCCACAGCCAGACGCTAGTCTTCTCTCTGTTTAATGTCCTCTAGCCAGACATTGGTATTTAAATAGGCTAGTTAAACTGTATTGGTATTTAAATAGGCTAGTTAAACTTCAATATGTTTGTGTACATTCAAACCCACATCTATGGCCAGAAGCCAGAGGTCAGGCCAAAGAAGAAATGCAACGCTGTAGCAGCTACTCTCTTTGAAAATGACAAAGCTGCTCTTGAACCAACAGTTGTCGTGGCTTCTGAACAATTTCCGTTCTCTCTCGTCTTCCTTAGCCGTTCGAGTTTCCAATGTCATTGAAGTTCACCTCTGCAACCAGTAAAAAGTTCACACTAGATAGGTAAGATGGGTATTTGAGCATATGAGCATCCCATATGGTCTTTGAAAATATAACAGAAATAAAACTTGCACAGTGATTTCATTTCAAATACATAATGCATGCATTGTTTGGTATGATAATATGATCTTCTCCTAAACAAGGAGGAAAACGGTCAGGTGGTAAATGAAAGTTACGAAGGCTTCTAGACAACACAAACTTTCGGCACAGCCTACAAACCAAGTAATAACAGTGTGACAAAACAATAACTGTAGCGCCCGAGAACCCAAAGTACCATCCCCCTCTACTCTCCTGTCCTACTGTCACTTCCTTTCCCTCCAGTCCTATACTAGGAGTAGCTAGAGATGGCAGTTTTTGAGGGTGGACCTTTGCTAGGGACAATTTTTGAGGGCACCTTGCCTCCGGTGTCAATCGATGATGAGATTTTTCTAGATTTTGATTGGGTGGTTGCTGGTTGTTTTGTTTACTTGCTGAATGCCCTAAGACCAATCCAGATGAACTGTTGTTGAGGTGAATCTATGTTGTCAAGGCAGTGTGGACGATTTCAGTCGACATCGATCGATGGCCATCGACCATGTGTGGAAATAGCTTTAAAAATATGTATTTCCACCTTGGAAGAGAGCTGTTACCACCATACTTTGACTTTGATTTTCTGTAGTCATCTTTTTAGTTTCTATCCCCCCCCCAAACATCTTTCTAGGACCATTTCTGCATTCTCTGTAGACCTGAATAATGTCTTCACCCATACATTATTTCAGGGGGATATGAAATGCTACAGTAAATACTCGACTTTGTTTCTACTCTTTCTTGATTATATTTCAAGAAAAATTTGACCCGATTACAAACATCTTTCTAGGTTTCTAGGACCATTTTTGCATTCTCTGTAGACCTGAATAATGTCTTCACCCATACATTAATTCAGGGGGATATGAAATGCTACAGTAAATACTCGACTTTGTTTCTACTCTTTCTTGATTATATTTCAAGAAAAATTTGACCCGATTACATTACTTTCCTTCCTATAGGATAAGGAAAGTAAAAATGAGCCAGGTTGTGGGTACATTATCAGATTTATCAGAATATCAGGCAGTAGGAACTTTACCAAGAGTTCGACGCTTTCTGTTCGCAAGTGTTCCACCCAGTTTTTAAACTATGACAAAAAAGGAAAGTAAAAAAAGTCGTCATCTCTAGCTGGACATGGTATAGTTCTTGTTTTTTGTTCGGCAAAGAGGTTGAGATGTTGCCAGTTGCGAGGTAGGAGTGACTTTTAACAATACACGTTTTGTTTGTTTCGAGAAACAAGTCGATAGTGAATGAAGACGTTCTTTTCTCTTGTCAGTTGTCATGAGCTTTTTTTTTAGACCATTAAAATTAATAGGATAGACTTGCTGCCTTCTCTTCTTCCTTTTAACTTTTTTTTACTTTCCTTATTCTATAGGAAGGAAAGTAATGTAATCGGATCAAATTTTCGATGGTCAGTTTTTAGTGCCAAAACACGTTTTGAGGTCCCTAGAGCCTAAAGAACTAATTACGACTCGGGTGGCATCAGGGGTTCTCAAAGTAGAAACTCTTTGGGGAGAGGGGCCTTTGTGTGATAGGGGGAATAAATTGGAAATTCACATTTTCCGGGTGGAGTAAGGCGTTGCCAATCCCAAACTAGAATCTTTAGGGGAGAGGGAGCTTCTCAAAGATATGGGGAATAAATTGAAAATTTTCTTAATTCGGGTGGTATCCAGGGGTGAATAAAACCTTGGGAAGAGATGGGTCCAGAAATCTTCCAATGAAACCGGGCAGAAATTCCAACAAATTTTGGGATGAGGATGAGGAATTCTCAAGATGCTAATCGGATTTTCCTTGGAGAAATATGTTTGAACCAAGACAAATACTTTACAACTTCAACTAATTTTCTTTTTTTCTTCTGTTTGTTCCCAGGTAAGAGAAAAGACAAAGTTTGGCACAGTCAGAGTTAGGATCTGGGTATCTGTTTGGTTGTGGACACTCCTGACAACCTATCCGTTATTCAGGCTTTCAGGATGCCCTCAAGTAAACGTTGAGGTTTTGTAAGTTGTAAAGTTTTACTTAAATCTAAGATTAAGTCTTGTTCCAATGGGTCCATTCTTGAAGGTTCTTATTGACTGGCAGAACTTTGTTTCATAACCTGTGGGTTCGAGCATCTCGCTCTGTGAGTTCAACCGTCTGAAATAACTTTAAAAA
>NW_007379986.1:26808-33643 GCF_000475195.1 Diaphorina citri
TTTTTTTTTTTTGTGTAATCGTGTAATCATCAAAATCTTGAACGGCCTTACAGAAGAGCCTTATTTATTGTACTGTTGGCTAAGACTAAAAAGTTCTATTATGCCAACAGTTTTTTTGGGTGTAATCATCAAAATCTTGAACGGCCTTACAGAAGAGCCTTATTTATTGTACTGTTGGCTAAGACTAAAAAGTTCTATTATGCCAACAGTTTTTTTGGGTGTAATCATCAAAATCTTGAACGGCCTTACAGAAGAGCCTTATTTATTGTACTGTTGGCTAAGACTAAAAAGTTCTATTATGCCAACAGTTTTTTTGGGTGTAATCATCAAAATCTTGAACGGCCTTACAGAAGAGCCTTATTTATTGTACTGTTGGCTAAGACTAAAAAGTTCTATTATGCCAACAGTTTTTTTGGTGTAATCATCAAAATCTTGAACGGCCTTACAAAAGAGCCTTATTTGCTATATTTTCGGCTAACACCAAAAAGTTTTATTATGCCAACAATATTTTTTTTTTTTAGTCAGCAATATCTTGAACTAAATACGAGGTTTTTTGGTGTAATCATCAAAATCTTGAACAAAAATACTCGGTCTCTCTTCTACACACTCCAATTCACAGAATCATCATCGCCCATAGTACAAACTAAAAATACACACACCAGTTCAGTTGATTACACAATATCCCAAAGATACGAGGGATTATGTATTAGGGCGTTGTGAGGTCACTGGAAATCCCTCAATACCAAGAGGGTCTCGAGACGAGGAGAATCTACTATACAGAGGCGTCTAACCTCAGACCCAGTGTTAATTTATGGTTTATTGTTATTTTAAATTTCGGAGGCTACCTACGTACCTACCCATTTGGTACAGGTGTCTACAATGATAAAGATGAGTAGCCGGATAGATAGAACAGTAGAACGCGTAACTATGAAAAAGGTGCCTAGTTTTCCATATCTATGCCTCGTTATGTTATATCAAGTCCGACAGGAGTGCGTCTTGACTTGAAAAATAACCTCGAAAGTCTAGCAAATGCCAAATTTTTATTCCACCAAAGTCCTTTGAGCCTATACTTACCTACTTTATATGTCTCAAATGCTGTCGATTCAGTCGATCCGCAACTTTAAGTCGAAGTGAAATCTTTTGACGACCGCTGCGCTGTTGGCACGGACTCACGGAGGATACCAGACTGGGGTTTACATACACAGACACAGTTATTTATGTGCAGAAATGTATGGAAATGAGGCGTGAATGTAACATAATAAGAGACGTCAAGTAGTCAATATGTTGTTGTTGCGGCTTCAGCTGTAGCCGAATGGTGATGGCAGAATAGAAAGAAAGGATTGCAGAATAAAGCACTCTAGATCACAATAAACAACAAAATACAACAGGTCAAGTAGTCAATATCACCACTATCAGTGGGACTGGAACAGTCGAGGCCTGATTTTTCGAACGTACACGAGAAAAATTTCGCCTGCGGCCCATTTTCACCAACCCGTATCAAGTGATAGATAATTTGAAAATATGATGATCGATTTCAGTCGACATCTATTGACGGCCGTCGAATATGTGTGGACACAGCTTTACACCTGGCTGACTTCTCCAGCCTCCTGTTCACCTTCTGGCTGAGAAGTTTCCTTTGAACTGATCTGTCGGTTTAAGAATCCTCTACGAAAACAAATTTCCCAACTTCCCACATTTTAAGTTGATGCTCCTTGCGAAACTCGCCTGGACATTTCTTGAGCGAGAGAACCGCGGGTAATATCACCTACCGTGAAATATTCTTGTAGACTATTTCTGTTAGTGCCAGCCTACTTAGCTTAGTTGGTAGTGCGTCTGCCTTGTAAGCGCTAGGCCGCGGGTTCGATTCCCACCCGGGTTGTAGACTATTTCTGTTAGTGAAATGAATGTATTATGGGTATTGGTATTTAAATAGGCTAGTTAAACTTCAATATGTTTGTGTACATTCAACCCACATCTATGGCTAGAAGCTAGAGGTCAGGCCAAAGAAGAAGAAATGCAACGCTGTAGCAGCTACTCTCTTTTTGAAAATGACAAAGCTGTTCTTGAACCAACAGTTGTCGTGGCTTCTGAATAATTTCCGTTCTCTCTCGTCTTCCTTAGCAGTTCGAGTTTCCAAAGTCATTGAAGTTCACCTCTGCAACCAGTAAAAAGTTCACACTAGATAGGTAAGATGGGTATTTGAGCATGAGCATCCCATATGGTCTTTGAAAATTTAACAGAAATAAAACTTGCATAGTAATTTCATTTCAAATACATAATGCATGCATTGTTTGGTATGATATGATCTTCTCCTAAACAAGGAGGAAAACGGTCAGGTGCTAAATGAAAGTTACGAAGGCTTGTTAACAACACAAACTTTCGGCACAGCCTACAAACCAAGTAATAACAGTGTGACAAAACAATAACTGTAGCGCCCGAGTATAAAGATGAGTAGCCGGATAGATAGAACAGTAGAACACGTAACTATGAAAAAGGTGCCTAGTTTTCCATATCTATGCCTCGTTATGTGATATAGGAGTGCGTCTTAACTTGAAAAATAACCTCAAAAGTCTAGGAAATGCCAAATTTTTATTCCACCAAAATCCTTTGAGCCTATACTTACCTACTTTATATGTCTCAAATGCTGTCGATTCAGTCGGTCCGCAACTTTAAGTCGAAGTGAAAACTTTTGACGACCGCTGCGCTGTTGGCACGGAGGATACCAGACTGGGGTTTACATACACAGACACAGTTATTTATGTGCAGAAATGTATGGAAATGAGGCGTGAATGTAACATATGTAAAATGTAAATGAAGTAGCATGAATATTCTATGTAACACACATGGGTATTCTATGTAACACATGAATATTCTATGTAACACACATGTCCGTGTGCTCAAATAAGCTACAGCTCGAATAAAGCAGGAATAGCAGGCGATACGTCCTAATCCTGTAATTGACTGTACTATAAAGTTCTTCTATTGTAGGTAATTTGTAATTAATCTATTGAGCTCGGGTTACGTCGCTTGTATTGTGCAACGTTCACGCCTGGTACTGCAGAGTTTTGCCTGGATGGTTGTAGATTTTAATTCACTTTACATTTACTTCGCTTACCACTTTTACATTTGGATGGGTTCTGCTGTCCTAATCCCAATGCATAAATTCTCATGGATGCTGAAATGAACAAGGCTCCGTTGCAACTGAGAGTTTGCTGGAGGAACACAACCTCAGTTGTCTTGAAATATGAAATATAGAATCTATTATCAAATCCCAGTGATACTCATCGATGTGTGGTGAAATTCTGAAGTGAGTGTAAAGTTACATGCCACTTTCGAAATAGAACCTTTTTTCACAGTAATTTCATTTCAAATACATAATGCATGCATTGTTTGGTATGATAATATAATCTTCTCCTAAACAAGGAGGAAAACGGTCAGGTGCTAAATGAAAGTTACGACGAAGGCTTGTTAACAACACAAACTTTCGGCACAGCCTACAAACCAAGTAATAACAGTGTGACAAAACAATAACTGTAGCGCCCGAGAACCCAAAGTACCAAACCCACTCGGAATCCTACACAAAAGTTTGAGTTCCACCAAACCTTTCAAATTAGACAACAGTGTACGGGTCACCCAGCTTGGGTTATGTGGGTTGAAAAAGATGAGGACTGCAGGACCCAGTGAAGAGCTTGAGGTTTTTGTTTATTCGTGGTAAAATTCAGGATTAAATAAGGGCGCTGCTATAAAAAAGGAATTTTAATCGTGTTAATCATAAATGCTTGTCACAAATGTCGTTCCCCGCTTCATATACTACGCTAAATTTCGTGACTTGACTTGGATTCAAAGCACCAACCTCCAGATTCAAAGTCCACCGTCCTAAGCACTGCACCACTGAGGTTGGGCGCTGCAGTACTCACTCTGTAGTAACGGGTATCACTAGCCTTAATAAATAAACTTTAAAAAAAAAAAAGCTTCAAGTCAGGTTTTTTGGGACATCCAGAAGCAGGAATAAGCTACCAATCAGCGTTACATACATACATACATACATATCCTATATCGTTCCAGCTATGTACTGGGTCGATTAACCAATCAGCGTTAATAGATCAAAATTTTTCTCCTGAATCAGGTTTCTAGGAACATCCAGTAGCAAAGCCACTGGGGAGAACTTTTCACATCCAGAAATAGACTGAATTACTGAAATGTCGGAAAAGTTGTACCGGAGCTCCTGGCGAGAAACTTGAGAACACAAAACCTCCCACGGATGTAATTATGTGTGGAGCTTGAACTCTAATTACATTCCTGCCTTGGTAAAACGAGATGTAATCCGTTTATAATGAGTCTCAATTTAGACGTCTTTTCATGTTTTCATGAGGAAAGAAAGCCACGTTTGCATTTCTTCTTGTAAGGTTAGAGACGGGCTGGGGCAAGAGGTTTCCTTTTTAGCCTGGATTTTCTTTTGTACGTTCATTTAGGTCACGATCCAGTCACAGTACATTCAACGAGCAAATGTTTTACAGATGATAAGGTAGGTGTGAGCTTACTTTGAACAAAATTTGACTTGGCCCGAATTGTGATAGTCCCAATGTCCCATGTTGACTGAAATTTAATACAAATTATCTCTTTTTGTCTGTTCACAGGTAAGAAAGGTTGATCATGAGGATTTCTGGTATTCGTTCTGCGTAAGTCATTGCTGAAACTTGAGTACCATCCCTTGAAAAATGAAATTCGGGGTGAATAGGGTCAAATCTAAAGCATTCGTAAGTCACATTCAGAAGAAGTAACCCTTAAGTTTTTTCTACTGTAAGAGACAAGGTTAACTTCTTGTTGGCAATTATGTTGTAGGATAGTAGCACCCAATGTGAAAGAAACCGAAACGTCAGCATTCTCAGAACAGTTCAGCCTTTCCATCCATGAAAGCACAAAGTTTAATAAGTGACTTTCAACAATACACGTTTGTTTGTTCCGAGAAACAAGTCGATAGTGAATGAAGACGTTCTTTTCTCTTGTCAGTTGTCATGAGCTTTTTTTTTAGACCATTAAGCTTGGCCTAAATTGTGATAGTCCCAATGTCCCATGTTGACTGAAATTTAATACAAATTATCTCGCTTTGTCTGTTCACAGGTAAGAAAGGTCGATCATGAGGATTTCTGGTATTCATTCTGCGTAAGTCATTGCTGAAACTTGAGTACAATCCCTTGAAAAATGAAATTCGGGGTGAATAGGGTCAAATATAAAGCATTCGTAAGTCACATTCAGAAGAAGTAACCCTTAAGTTCTACTGTAAGAGACAAGGGTAACTTCTTGTTGGCAATTATGTTGTAGGATAGTAGCACCCAATGTGAAAGAAACCGAAACGTCAGCATTCTCAGAACAGTTCAGCCTTTCCATCCATGAAAGCACAAAGTTTAATGAGTGACTTTTAACAATACACGTTTTGTTTGTTTCGAGAAACAAGTCGATAGTGAATGAAGACGTTCTTTTCTCTTGTCAGTTGTCATGAGCTTTTTTTTTAGACCATTAAAATTAATAGGATAGACTTGCTGCCTTCTCTTCTTCCTTTTAACTTTTTTTTACTTTCCTTATTCTATAGGAAGGAAAGTAATGTAATCGGATCAAATTTTCGATGGTCAGTTTTTAGTGCCAAAACACGTTTTGAGGTCCCTAGAGCCTAAATCCAAAGAAATCCAAAGTTTCAGCCATTGGTCCGTGTGTCTGTCTGTCTGTAAACAAAATATCTCGAGAACGATAAGAGCTAGAGACTTGAAATTTGGTATGTAGTTCACAAATGTGACAAGGATGGAACACAAAACGTTTGGTTGAGATAGGTGCTGCGATTGGCGGTATTTTGACCGCTTTGTGGCGGTTTTCGACCGTTTTTTGACGGTTTTCAGCTATACCAACTAAACGGTTAGAGATATTGTAAAAGTTAGGGTATAAGAACAAGAACACCCAAAATAAGCATCATTCAATAGGATAAGGAAAGTCGTGTGATGTTCACACCAGATTTTTCCGTGATAAGCTTCTGTTAGTTCTCTTTTTCGAAGCAAATTGGGGAGCTGTCAAACTTTGCCAACAATGGTACAAAGTTCATAGGTGGGTCAAGAATGTCAGGATGAAGTAGGATGGAAAAAAGTGTACAACATTTTACTTATTTGTAAGACCCGTATGCTGTCTATTTGGGCTGATTGAGAGTAAAAAGTTCCAACTGGTACCTTAAAGTCTCAATAGAACTGTTACTGGTACCTTTGATATGTACGTCTGTGTTGTAGCTTGGTCATATTAGTCATCCTGTTACAATGTACGTACATAAGGTAATGCATAAAAAGTAAAACAAAATACGGACTATACAAACTATACACATTTACGATATTGATGATTGTGCCGGGTCAACACGAGAACACCAGGAAAGAACCCGTTGAAATACATATGTTGCAATAATTGAAACATGCACCGTGCATCTTTTCCGCACTGAACTCTTCGAGTGCAAATGAAACTGCATCTTTTCCGCACTGGACTGCTCACGAGATGAACTCTCAGCCCAGTATAATATCATTCATATTTATATTTATTAATAGCAAACTATAATGTTTTCCTCACACAGAGCAGTACATGCTACATATTGAACGAGAAGGCTCTAATCGTAGGTTCTCCTTAGGTACGCGGGCACTGCCTAGGTCTTGTTATTAGAACAGTTACTCGGTTCGAATTATACAACGGTATATCTGATGTGTTTCTTCCAACTGAGGAGAATACACTGTTAAGGTGGATTTCCACCAACGCGACTTTTGCCGCGCGACAGGGTCGCGCGGCAAAAATCGCATAGTGGAAACGTGTC
>NW_007379987.1:0-18115 GCF_000475195.1 Diaphorina citri
GACCTCAAAACGTGTTTTGGCACTAAAAACTGACCATCGAAAATTTGACCCGATTACATTACTTTCCTTTCTATAGGACAAGGAAAGTAAAAAAGTCTAAAACTATGGTTGATTGGTCGAATATGCCTACATTTTGGTCATGCAATAGGTACCTAACACATAGATGAAAAGGGACTTTCGTTCAATGGCCAATGATCGATTAGTATTAGAAAATGGTTTTTGGCCAAAAGTAATATGGTAAATGACAATGTCAGTATTGTCAGTAACACTAAACACTGTAAGCCAGAGGTGCGGTGCGGTGAGGTGCAGTGATACTTAAGACACTGCATCGGTTCCCTATGGATCACTTAAGTTGAGCAACGTTGGGCGTGGTTGGTATCCGGATGAGTGACCCTATAAGGAATCGCGTACTGCTTTCTATTCCCTTCCCTACTCAGGCTGTGTGAGATTACTGAGAGGAGGGAGGTAGCTTGTCTCCGAATGGAAGGTAAAACCCCCCGTCACTAAAACCTTAACAATTATACAGTGACGTTAAAATCCCCTAATAAACTCTCACTTTCCGCCCCTCTCTGTATTCGAATACCGAAAATGGACCGTGCCTACACAATGGGTTAACTCTATTTTGACAAGAAAGGAAAAGATGGGAGAAGGAAAAAAATGACGTCTTTGTAAAATAAATAACTACAACCAAGTTTGTATAGGATATACAGGGTTCACCAAAAAAAAAAAAAAAATCTACAAAAAGATTAACGTCCTATTATGAGCAGGTTTTATCAAATTGACCCATGGCGTAAGTAAGTAGGTATTTGGTTTCTTTCAGCAATATTACTTAATCCATTTCACAAACATGATACCACCCAAATCAGATTGGGAAAAGGTGCAGTGAAAGAAGAAGAAGAAGAAGAAGAAGAAGATATATATACTTATACCATAATCAGCAAATATTTGACCTAGGTATGCAATGTAGACTTTTTTCGTTGAGTCTTCTTCTTCTTTTTTTTCGCCTTTTCCCGTGTACAGACGGGGTCGGCATTTTTCGTCAGCCTCTCAATCAGTCCTAACTAGGGTGATGGCTTTGGGCTGACATTTGGTTTTGGCTACTTTTCCTCGAGAAAAAATGTAAATAAGAACTAGTGACAGGAAACGAGAAAATAAATCAAGAAATATTTTATTTATTTAGATTTATTATAGTCTAAATAAATAAAATATAATATTGAGAAAATATTGAGAAATCACATTGATTGATCTCAGGTACCATAAGCTTTGTACAAAACAATACAGAAAATAAATGTAATAAAGCAACGTGCACTCACATTGCATTACTCTCTAAAGAAAGTAAGGAGGAAGCAATAAAAAATCATTCATCATTTCAGTGGCAGGAATGGAAATAAAATAAAATAAATTAGCTACTCATATGATATATATGTGAAAATACTAATGTGAAAAGTGAATTGAGAGAGAGAAAGGAAGAAAGAAAAAGAGTGATAGAGAAAAAGAAAGAGAGAGAGAAAGAAGGAGAGGGAGAAAGCGAGAGAGAGAGAAAGAGAGACAAAGAGAGAGAGAGAGAGAGAGAGAGAGAGAAAGCCTAGGTATTTTGTAAAGAAAAATATTGTTCGTGTTTATTGTATTGCGTATTGCAGACTCAATATAGTTTCCCGGCGCCCATACAAAATACCTTCGTGTTTTCCCCATGGAGTAGGGGGAGGGGTAATGTGTTTTTACTTTCTATTACCCTTGGCGTTTTTACTTTCGATTACCTATATGGGGGGTGATGAGAGATTTTAATGGAGAAAAGAGAGAAATGAAAATTCTTGACTGAAATAGAATAGAATACAGGGCCTCTGTGGCTGAGCACTGACTCTCAACCTGGAGGTGCTGGGTTTCGAATCCCGACCAGGGCGCAAAATTTTCTGATCGAACTTTTCCGCTCTTGGATAGGCATGGGCGTAAAAAGGATGTGCCTTGAAGTAATGCGAAAGCGGTTCCAAGGTACAATAAAGGTCTGTCAGACCGCCTGAGAGACGTTAGGTCTCGAGCTTTTTCCTACACACACCTTCAGATTGTCTGACAGACTCAGGTCTGCGAGACCGCGCTCTGTCAGATGGTCCAAGCGTAAGGCAGGCACAAGCTACTCCGCTATACCGTGACTGGTCCAAAATGATAATAAAACACTTAAGCAACATTTGGCCAAATTGAAGTTTGGCCGTTGGCCATGTACCTACTTGTACATATATTTTGAAGTCGACATCACAATCAATATTCAATACAGTACAAGTACAGTAGAACCTCGATTATTTCAACTAATTGGGACCGGGGGTAGTTGAAATGATCACTTTCTAATGATCTTTTCCTCGGATAGGATAAGATATCCTTTGAAAGATAGAAAAAAAAGAATGGATTTTGGAGTTGAAATAATGGTTGATATAATTGAGATTCTACTGTAAGTAAATCCGTGGGAAACTCATGCATTGAACGTGGTATCGCCGCTGGCTAAGAGCATCAAGACTATCAAGAGAGTTGCATTAAAAAACCATTATCACAATACATATGAGGAAGCAATTGCTCGTAAAGATGCAAAGTGATGGTAAATCGTGAAATCAAAACATCACTCAAACATACAATAAGCGTTTTTACTTTCGATTAATACCTATATGGGGTGATGAGAGATGGAGAAAAGAGAGAAATGATAATTCTTGACTAAAATAGAATACAGGGCCTCTGTGGTTGAGTACTGACTCTCAACCTGGAGGTGCTGGGTTTCGAATCCCGACCAGGGCGGAAATTTTCTGATCGCTCTTTTCCGTTCTCGGATAGGCATGGATGCGAAAAGGATGTGCCTTGAAGTAATGCGAAAACGGATCTGAGGTACAATAAAGGTCTGTCAGACCACCTGAGAGACGTTAGGTCTCGAGCTTTTTCCTACACACACCTTCCGATTGTCTGACAGACTGAAATTTTCTGACCGAACTTTTCCGCTCTTGGATAGGCATGGATGTAAAAAGAATGTGCCTTGAAGTAATGCGAAAACGGATCCGAGGTACAATAAAGGTCTGTCAGACCACCTGAGAGACGTTAGGTCTCGAGCTTTTTCCTACACACACCTTCCGATTGTCTGACAGACTCAGGTCTGCGAGACCGCGGTCTGTCAGATGGTGAAGATGGTCAATGACATTTTTGGTCATGTTAAAATGATTTATCACGTAACGAAAAGAATTAGTTGTCATGGTCTTGATACCGTTTCATATTATGTCATAATGTCACATTATGGTATTAATGACATAATAGTCATGTTTAATGATACCGTGTCATGTTTATTGTCATCTTACCTCGATCTCCTCGTGGTTGGATCCTTCATGCAATAGCTTTTCACTTGTCATGTTACAAAACTTGTCATACTTATTATAAGTAAATTCCTTTGTTTAGTTTGTATGTGAAGGTAGGAGTTAATAAATCACATTATTGTCATGTTATTAATCATAGTAATAATAATTAATCCTCGTTAATGACTAATTGTCATGTTACCAATAGGTTGTCGTGTCATGTCATGTTTATTAATACCGTATCAAGTCATGTCATATTTATGGATGATAATAATGACATTTGGTCATCTTAAAATGATTTACCTATCACGTAACGAAAATAATTAGTTGTCATGGTCTTGATACCGTTTCATGTCATGTCACATTTATTGAGGGTATTAATGACATAATAGTCATGTTTAATGATACCGTGTCATGTTTATTGTCATCTTACCTCGATCTCCTCGTGGTTGGATCCTTCATGACCATGACTTCTGTGATTTCACCGAATTTGCTGAAGTATTCTCGCAATGATTCTGAAACAAGAAACAAACACGAATGGGTTAACCGGTGGCATAGGTTTAGCGTCCCGGGTTCGAAACCCAGTCGATTGAAAGAATTTTCTTCTTTTTGATTTAAAAAAAAAAATAATAATAAATAAAAAAATAGCTCAACCAATGAGATTGGTTATTCCGAGAGTTAAACTTCAATCGAATTTAAACTCACTTTGTGGCCACGGCCCTTAAACACCTTTTTTTACTTTCCTTATCCTATAGGAAGGAAAGTAATGTAATCGGGTCAAAATTTCGATGGTCAGTTTTTAGTGCCAAAACACGAATTAAACTTCAACCGAATTTAAACTCGCTTTGTGGCCACGGCTCTTAAACACCTTTTTCTTTAAGAGGTTTGATAGAGGGAACTGTAACAACGGAGATCTTATCGTCCTGAAATCGAAGAGAGAAGGAGGACAGGATAGGAGAAAGCCAGCCGTTCTGAGAACGAACCTAATCAGTTTGTTTGGGATAAAGTTAACCCTGGGAGGGAATCGAGCCTTCGACCTCGTACTTACAAGAGTTACGTTCCAATTTCCGTCAAATGTCAAGATGTGACGACAAAATATATTTCAAATCAGATTGTTTGATTTGTCTGAGAATTCGTTTGAGTAACATCTGGATGTGTTTTTGTTTTGATAACTTGTTGTTTATGACGAGAGGAAGAAGAGGTAACGTTACCATCACAACTGTCAAATCAAATACTTAGTGGAATCTTTGTCGAGGTAAATACATATATTGGAGTAAAAAATCTGGTGTGAACATCACACGACTTTCCTTATCCTGTTGAATGATGCTTATTTGAGTGTTCTTTTACCCTAACTTTTACAATAACCTCCCCCTCCTTTTCTCCTTTTCCCTTTATTCCTTTGCCTTCTCATGTTCCCACCATTCCTGTAGCCTTCATTCCACTAACTCCTTTTTTTCCTCATCTTCTTCTTTGTCCTCTCCTTTTCCTACTATCCTCCATTTTCCTTTGTTTTCTTCTCTTTCTTCAAAACATATTCCCCCCTTTGTCCCCTTATCATCACAGCTTTCCTCTTCCTCTCTCATTTTCCTCCCCCATCTCTATTTCTTCGTATTCTTCCTCACCCTACTCCTTCATTTTTCCAATTCTCTTCCCCCTTGCCATCATACTGCACCTCGTCTTCTTTTCATATTTTCAATTTCATAAATCTCTTGCAAATTGAAATATGAAAAAACAGGCAGTAACAGTATAACCTCATCTCGAAGGCCTCCTCCTCCTCCTCCTCTTTTCACTTCCAGTTCACCTCCCCCTCTTTCTTCTCCTCTTCCTCCTCCTCTTTGTTCTTCTTCTCTTTCTATTTCCTCTCCATTTCATATCTCAATTCTTCACGTTCTCGTCCTATTCCATATCTGCTTTCTCCCCGTCTTTATTCTTCTCCTCTCTCTCTCTCCTCGTTTTTCATCTCTTCCATCTTCTCCTCCTCCTCCTCCTCCTCCTCCTCCTCCTCCTCCTCGTACTTCTTCTTCTTCATCTTCACCACCTCCTATTCCGCCTCCAGTCTCCTAGCACATAAACACTGGAGTGCTAACAGAATCCTCTTCCTCTCAATACACGTAGGTATACTGGGTGATCTCACGTTGAGTTTTAGAAAGAACGAAGAAATGTCTTCCCAGCGCTAGGTCGCGGGTTCGATTCCAGCCGGACCAAACTTTATCCTAAACAGATGAGGTTCGTTCTCGGAACGCCTGGCTTTCTCCTATCCTGAAGTCCTTCTCTCTTCCATTTCGGGACGATAAGACGTCCGCTGTAATAGATCCTTCTATCCTATACTATTATCTACATAGAAAAATCTGGTGTGAACATCACACGACTTTCCTTATCCTATTAAATGATGCTTATTTGAGTGTTCTTTAACCCTGACTTTTACAATATCTCTAACCCTTTTGTTGCTATAGCTAAAAACCGCCAAAAAACGGTCGAAATCTGTCCAAAAGCGGTCAAAATACCGCCAAGCGCAGCAACCATCTCAAAAAACGTTTTGTGTTGCATCCTTGTCACATTTGTGAACTACATACCAAATTTCAAGCCTCTAGCTCATACCGTTCCCGAGATATTAATTGTTAAATTACACCGAAAACCGCCAAAAAGCGGTAAAATGCCGCCAAGCGTTGCACCGGTCTTAACCAAAAGTTTCGTGTCGCATTTTTCACTTCCAGTTCACCTCCCCCTCTTTCTTCTCCTCTTCCTCCTCCTCTTTGTTCTTCTTCTCTTTCTATTTCCTCTCCATTTCATATCTCAATTCTTCACGTTCTCGTCCTATTCCATATCTGCTTTCTCCCCGTCTTTATTCTTCTCCTCTCTCTCTCTCCTCGTTTTTCATCTCTTCCATCTTCTCCTCCTCCTCCTCCTCCTCCTTACACACGGAAGAATGGCTGAAACTTTGGATTTAGGCTCTAGGGACCTCAAAACGTGTTTTGGCACTAAAAACTGACCATCGAAAATTTGACCCGATTACATTAAAATAGGTACTTGAAAATAATATTAACACTCGCTAGAAGGTAGCCACCATGTCTTCATGTTTATTTATTGTTTAATAATGTCTCCTTGTCATGTTAAAACAATTGTTTTCTTCACAAATATCTTGGTCATAATAGCTTGTCATGTTAAAGCAATTGTTTCCTTCACAAATATCTTGGTCATAATAGCTTGTCATGTTTAAAGTCGTGTAATCATGTCTTGTCATGTTATAAACGTGTGATGTCTTGTTATTTTCAAACAAGACAAACTGCATCAAATAAACATTCGCAATAGCTTTTCACTTGTCATGTTAAAAACTTGTCATACCTATTATAAGTAAATTCCTTTGTTTAGTTGGTATGTGAAGGTAGGAGTTAATAAATCACATTACATTATTGTCATTTTATTAATCATAGTAATAATTATTATTAATCCTCATTAATGACTAATTGTCATGTTACCAATAGGTTGTCGTGTCATGTCATGTTTATTAATACCGTGTCAAGTCATGTCATATTTATGGATGATAATAATGACATTTGGTCATGTTAAAATGATTTATCACGTAACGAAAAGAATTAGTTGTCATGGTCTTGATACCGTTTCATGTCATGTCACATTTATTGAGGGTATTAATGACATAATAGTCATGTTTAATGATACCGTGTCATGTTTACTTTGAAATATCACATCTGTTGTTTTCTTTTCAAAAAAAAAAGAGAGAGAAATACGAGAAGATAAGAGAAGAGAGAGGAGGAGGAAAGAAGGAAGAGGAGGAAGAGAAGAAGAAGTAATAGGAAGCGGTGGAGGAAGAAAGATATACTTAGCACACTTAGAGGGGGAGGAGCGAGATAAGAAGAAGAAGAAGAAGAAGAAGAAGAAGAAGAAGAAGAAGAAGAAGAGGTAAAACAAACAGTAAATAAAGTAGAAATGGAAACATTTAGAGATGTAGGTAGTTCAAGTGTCTTCTAACAGGAATAGATGAAAGACGTAGGAAAGATTTAAAAAAGGGGGATAAAAGAATTAATGAACGTCATGAATGGCTTAGCCAGCCAGCCTAGTTAGCTTAGAGGTTATAGCGTCTGTTCTGTAAGCGCTAGGCCGCGGGTTCGACAAGGTCTGAGTTAATAATATTGTCACTTCGTTTTGCTATGGATTCCGTTGGAAAAGTGAGATCTAACTGGAGTTAAGAAGCTGATGGGAATTTAAACCTTGTAAAAGCAAATTCTTACTCAATGTAGCAAAATCTAGCAAATCTACTTCAAATAGGTATAACTATTGTAAATTATAGTTCATCCAGATCAATGTGACAGCAATGAGTCATCAACCCAAAATGAAGGAACCAATCAGATTGCAGGAAATCCTTACATGGGTTCCATTCCCGCTCGGGCGAATTTTTTGACAGATAAGGTTCGTTCTCGGAACGGCTGACTTTTTCCTATCCTGTCTTCCTTCTTTCTTCGCTTTCTATGGGACTTATGGGGCAGGTATACGTATAAAGTGAACAATATTGAAGTACCTATAGTTCATCCAGATCAATGTGACAGCAATGAGTCATCAACCCAAAATGAAGGAACCAATCAGATTGCAGGAAATCCTTACATTGTTGCAATTCAGGTAAAGGTCTATTTTTGATAAACTCTCTCTTCTAAAATGCAGAGGTAGCTCTAAGTTCAGAGGTTGGATTCCAGAACAGGTAAGGTGGATATCGCCTTACCTGACTTTGTTTCACTGTCGGAGGAAGCAGTGTGCAATATACCTTCCCCTTTTAAAGATTCTCTACCATTGCACATGTGACATGTTTGGCAACAATGACTATTTTTTTGCTGTCACATTGATCTGGACACACTATTGTATAGGCCTAGAAATGTAGGTAGACAATACATTAATACACATACAATACATACATAGATAGGTATGTACGTACATAGATACCTATGTATATCTACTCGTATATGAAGTAGGTAGATAGTAGACCCATTTGCTGATTAGAAAAATAGAACGGAGAGAAGAAAGAAAGAAAGAGAGAGAGGGAGAGAGAGCGAGGGAGGAAAAAAGGGGGGAGTGGGAAACAATAGGAGAGATAGAGAAAGAAAAAGAAAAATCTGTTTACAATTGAGAGAGTCGCATGTAAAGCCAGATAACGAGAGAGAGAGAGAGAGAGAGAGAGAGAGAGACAGACAGACAGAGAGAGAGAGAGAGAGAGAGAGAGAGGGAGGGATATGCGTGACGGCCCATAACCAGTTGGAAATAATAAGAAGGCAATTTGTACAAGAGAGAAACAGTTAGACTGAAAGTATATTGTGGAATGATGGTACTACACTACAACTCAGGTCCATGTCCTGGGATTTGAGGGCGGATTCTGTGGGAGAGACAATGAGGAGAAGGTTAATCTTATATTATAAGAACGAGATCCATTCACACACTGATCACTGTATCTCCAGAACCACAACACCTAGAAAGCTGAAATTTGGTAGGAATATTCCTTTTATGGTCTAGGTGTGAGTTGGAAATAATAAGAAGGCAATTTGTACAAGAGAGAAACAGTTAGACTGAAAGTATATTGTGGAATGATGGTACTACACTACAACTACCATAAGAAATACACAGAGTGCAGAGACTGCGGGAGAGAAAACTTTTCCTCGCTTGCCTAATATTTGAGTCTATGTTTTTAGTTTGTAACTACAAACGGCCATGCCTTTTCCAGAAGTTTGGCCATGCCTCGGGATGGACTAGCGGGATTCCGAAGCGAAGCGACGGAATTCAGCTAGTAAAATTAATATAAGCCAGTCTAGTTAGCTCGGTGGGTAGGTAGTATAACCATCCCGGCAGCCTGAGTGCGGGGAATGGGAATGATACTTCCAAATCGAAGGCCAGTTGAAGCCTTTCTCAGATACGTTTCTATAAATATAAATACGGCTTCTAGAAGGGATTCGAACCCTTGACTTGGACGAAATGGAGAAGTGGGGAATTGAAGAGTTTATAGTAAAATGAATTATGTGTATTTATTTAAATGTTGGACAAGGTTGAAAAATGTTTTTGCCCGGGGCGGATTTTATCCTGATGGGAATATATTCGTTCTCGGCAGAGCTGGCTTTCTCCTATCCTGTCTTCCTTCTCTCTTCGATTTCGGGATGATAAGACCTTGGCAGTTATAGTTCCCTCTATTAAACCTCTTTTAAAAAAAATTCGGATAAATTGAAGAAAAAATCTCTATTGACAAGAACTTACTCTTTGTGCAGCCAGGTCCAAACCAGCCCAGTTCACAGTAGCATTGCTTTCTAGGAGCTGTCGACGCCGTGACGTCCACACAACGACCTGAAAACAACAGGATATCGACATGAAAAATGTGGTACATTGGACTTTACGGGTCTGTGTCGTAGCATGAACTTGGCAATTGACAAGAAAAGACACTTCCCATTTATGTGAACACGAGTTTGGGTAAAACACAAAAGTTTCCATTTCGGGCTTTGGGGGAAACATACATACCTCGCTCGGTCTTTGTAATTCAAAACAAAATAGGGTAAGATGGGGTGAACATGCCTTATCGGGGTAACTAATAATATGCAATATAAAATATGTATTAATAATAAAAAAAGAAGACTGTAGGGTAAGGTGGGGTAAACTTACCTCGGTCTCCACAGTCAATATCCTCCATACACTCATCCTTGTACTGGCACTTGTGTCCATAGTAGAGCCGATCACAGCGACACTTAGACAGCAAGTAGCGACCATGGCCGCTACAGTCTTCCTTGTACTTGTTTCCTGGGGAAAAAAGGAGGGTTCGATAAAAATATTTTCTTACAGATAGGCAGACAGACACACACACACGGACCAATGGCTGAAACTTTGGATTTAGGCTCTAGGGACCTCAAAACGTGTTTTGGCACTAAAAACCAGACACACACACACACACGGACCAATGGCTGAAACTTTGGATTTAGGCTCTAGGGACCTCGAAACGTGTTTTGGCACTAAAAACTGACCATCAAAAATTTGACCCGATTACATTACTTTCCTTCCTATAGGATAAGGAACAGTAACCCACGAAGGAGAAACAACCAAAAGGGCTTTACGAGAGGACGAGAGGAGCCGTATTTCATTATAGACCTCTGTGGTACTTTCGCCAAGGAGATACTTCAACACCCTGGCTGCCAAGACATATTGCATGGTTAGTACCCACAGACCTATAGGATAAGGAAAGTAAAAACAGTAACCCACGAAGGAGAAACAACCAAAAGGGCTTTACAAGAGGAGCCGTATTTCATTATAGACCTCTGTGGTACTTTCGCCAAGGAGATACTTCAACACCCTGGCTGCCAAAACATAGTAGTATAGAAAATTTATTTGTACCTATTAATGTTACAATGACATTTTTACAATGGTTGGCAAAACATATTCCATGGTGTTTACCCACAGAAACCCATGTATTAAAACATCTCCCTCAACATGAGAGACAGACTCTTTAATTCTTTGGATTTTTCAATCAGAGCAAAATTTTACTCAGAAGCCTTCTTTCAGATAACCATTGCAAATACATTTATAGGTAGCCCGTGGCAGCAAGTGTAGTAAAAACTTCATATCCGTGCGCACAGAGGCGCATAATAAAATAGAACTGGGCAACTGGGTTTACCCTTGGAAAATCCTATTTTAGCCTTCAACTATCGATATCGACTTACGGTTACCATCAACTATCGATATCGACTTATGGTTGTCATCAACTATCGATATCTACTTACGTTTACCATCAACTATCGATATCTACTTACGTTTACCATCAACTATCGATATCTACTTACGATTGTCATTAAATATCGATATCGAGTTATCGACTTACGGTTTTTGATGTCCACATCAGCACAGGACCAGAATCGATAGTTATGGTTGTCATCAACTATCGATATCGACTTACGGTTACCATCAACTATCGATATCGACTTACGATTGTCATTAAATATCGATATCGAGTTATCGACTTACGGTTTTTGATGTCCACATCAGCACAGGACCAGAATCGATAGTTATTCGACCATTCCGATGCTTCTCTCAGTAGTCTAATAGTGCAGTCATCACACTCGAAGTCTTTGGGTAACGTGACCTGATACTGCTGCGCCCTGGAGGGAGAAAAGGAAAACATAGAATAAAACAAGCAGGCTCCGCCCGCTTGCGCGTGGCTGAGGCATGGCCGTATGCATAGAGGCATGGCCGTATCGATATCTACTTACGATTGTCATAACTACCTGATAACTGATGAGCACATACAGTACACACACTATCAGGTAGACCTGACAAGCGGACCTGATCAGGTGTTCCTATAAGGAGTGGTTTCCCTAAGGAAATTGACTTACGTAGCATCTGAGCGCACAAATTCCGAGTCTTTGGTTACTGCCTGGAGGGAGAAAAGGAAAACGTAGAATAAAACAAGCACGCTCCGCCCGCTTGCGCGTGGCTGAGGCATGGCCGTATGCTGCGTATGCATAGAGGCATGGCCGTAGGTGACCGCAGCGTAACTAACCGTATTGTACCGCACCTGACTATACCTGATCGTATCTGACTGTTCCGTACCGTATCGTACTGTAGCTCAAAGTACCGTATCGTACTTGTAAAATAGTAAATCAGGCTATGGGTAACTTTGTTCACATCAAACAATGAAAAATTATAGGTACCTATATGTGTCATCAAAAATATTTATTTTTCCATGTATCATAAATTGTACGTATGAGAATTAATAATCAATAAATGAATAAGAAGTATCTTTCGAAAAAAAAAAATATGAGGAAAAATGGAGTGAGATCCAGCAGAGGCCTTTGTAGTGAGTCCAAAATATGTAGTTTGAACCCTCCCTGAAACAGAAACAAAATAGAATATTAACAACAGAGGCCTTTGTAGCGCGTCCAAAATATGTAGCTTGAACCCTCCCTGAAACAGAAAGAAAATAGTATAATTATTAACATCGTCGGTCTTAATATCACCCTAAAATTGAATAGTGTGAAGGAAGACTTAATATCGCCCTAAAATTGAATAGTGAAGGAAGACTTAATATCGCCCTAAAATTGAATAGTGAAGGAGGATAGAATAGAATAGAATATACCTTGTTTATCCTGCCCGAAAGGACTGAAAAGTCCCTTTACCAGAGAACTTCACCTTCACAGGAGTCTAAACAAAGTCTCGTGTATTTTATAGGCTTAACAACATAATCAATGTACTGCAGAACTCGTAAAAAAGGCATCTTCGAGGGCCCAGAAGTCTGATCTAGACCAAAATTTGTATGGTAACCAAAGATTACTATACATGTTTGCAAAAATTTCATCAAAATTGGATAGATCGTTCAAGAGTAAACTAACTGACAAACTAAAAAATGGAAAATACGTCAGATATATCATTACCCCCCAAAAAATACCACTTCGTGGCATAAAAAAGACCCCGCCAAGTCGTTCCTCCCAAAATAAATCAAGTGCCACAAAAAATAAACAAAACTCCATCCCACCCCAAAAAAGATTACCTGATACCTGATGAGCACACACACTATCAGGTAGACCTGACAGGTGCGGCTGAAAAATTCGTCAGGTCTACCTGATAACTGATGAGCACACACAGTACACACACTATCAGGTAGACCTGACAAGCGGACCTGATCAGGTGTTCCTGTCAGGTCTACCTGATAGTGAGTGGCTTCCCTAAGGAAATTGACTTACGTAGCATCTGAGCGCACAAATTCCGAGTCTTTAGTGACTGGAGTGAGATCTAGCAGAGGCCTTTGCAGTGAGTCCAAAATATGTAGCTTGAACCCTCCCTGAAACAGAAACAAAATAGAATATTAATAAAACAACAATAATAAAAACAATAGAATAATAAAACAACAGAGGTCTTAATATCGTATTTTCGTCCTAAAATTGAAGAGAGAAGGAGGACAGGATAGAAGAAAGCCAGCCGTTCCGAGAACACCGAGGCAAAATGAAGTTAATAAACCATCCTTCAATTCAACAGCATGCTTCAAATCTTCCAGACCATATCAATCCAAAGCAAGAGATTTGAATCGAGGGAACTGTAACTGAGGGTCTCATCGTCCCGAAAACGAAGAGAGAAGGAAGACAGGACAGGAGAAAGCCAGCCGTTCCCAGAAGCCGAGAACAAACCCTATTTGTTTAAGATATACACGGGCCGTTTGATAAGTTCGTGGACTCGGATACTTCTTCTTGGTATGAAGTCCAAATTTAGGTGCCATTGCAAAGTATGTCTTGTTTTAGGAAGGTACACCAAGTTTCATTACGTTGCTAGTATTAGCTTTTGATTCACAGCTATCGATTGATGACGAGTTTGATCTGTGTGATAGGCTTTTTATAATGGATAATTCCGAGTTGCGGGCAAATGATTATTTTTATTATTATTATTATTTTTTTTTTAACAAATCGGGAAATAAAATAAAAACCCCATTAGATTCAAATTTCGATACTGGATGTAGTCAGGGCTTTTTTCCACTCCTGGTTTGCCCTCAAAAAAAGAAAAAAAATAATCACTGCCTGCACCTCAGAATTATTCATTATAAAAAGCCTATCAAACTCGTCATCAATCGATAGCTGTGAATCAAAGGCTAATAATAGGAATGTAATGAAACTTGGTGTACCTACCTTCCTAAAACAAGACATACTTTGCAGTGGCACCTATATAGATTTGGGCTTCATACCAAGAAGAAGAACGTAATGAAACTTGGTGTACCTACCTTCCTAAAACAAGACATACTTTGCAGTGGCACCTATATAGATTTGGGCTTCATACCAAGAAGAAGTATCCGAGTCCACGAACTTATCAAACGACCCGTATGTGTATCATTATAATTTTATTGACGCAATGAATCTTGGAACGAATCAAAAAATAAATAAAATACACGTCCTACCTATTTTGGACAAAAAAATAAAATAAAAATAATAATCTTGGTAATCAATAAGTCAAGAATCTACTCGTATGTATAACTATCTCCATAGGTACTTATCAGTCTTAAAAGAGGTTGACACTTTCAAATACCTGGGGAGCATACTATCAAATAATGGCGACATCTCCCGGGAAATAAAGAACCGAATCAACGCAGCAAATCAAGCGTTCGCCAGACTATACAACCGAGTTTGGAAGCCTCATAATCTAACTCTCAAAAATTCTGTGGGAGAGACAATGAGGAGAAGGTTAATCTTATATTATAAGAACGAGATCCATTCACACACTGATCACTGTATCTCCAGAACCACAACACCTAGATTGAGTTTCGTTTTTCGTTTATGTTTTTAGTTTGATAACTACAAGTTCGGCCATGCCTTTTCCACAAGTTTGGCCATGCCTCGGGATGATGTTGCAAATAGACATAGAAGTTTACAGTTTTATTCATAAAATTTAAAATATGTTCTTCAAAGAACATTTACCTGCAGATTTACAAAATGTAAAGTTAGAGTAAAGGGACTTTTCAGTCTTATGCTATCACGATTTAAACAAGACAGGCAAAATAGGTACCCTAAGAAAAGAAAGAAAAAAAAATCAGAAATTTTGGCATTCTACAAAACTGAAAATTAATCTCATTGTAGATTTCTAGAAGAAAAAAGGAAAAATGTTTGATAGAAGATTTTGTTCCAGAAGCGACAATGTCTGATTGTATCACTAGCTGTTTAATTAAGTATGTAAATAAAACAGGCAATATAGGTACCCTAAGAAAATAAAGAAAAAAATCAGAAATTTTGGCATTCTACAAAACTGAAAATTCATGGGGAATCAAAAAAAATCAACCTCATTGTAGATTTCTAGAAGAAAAGAGGAAAAATGTTTGATAGAAGATTTTGTTCCAGAAGCGACAATGTCTGATTGTATCACTAGCTGTTTAATTAAGTATGTAAATAAAACACTCTAGGGACCTCAAAACGTGCTTTGGCACTAAAAACTGACCATCGAAAATTTGACCCGATTACATTACTTTCCTTCCATGGGATAAGTAAATAAAACCAGGTAAATTTGAATACATTTTTTTGGTTGGTTTAATTCAGTGTTGGTTTTAGCTACTTTAGTAGAGTCTGCGGTCAGGAATATTGGAACCGAGTTATGTACATTAGATATGAACTAACCCATAGAAGCCGAACTTTTTTTTCTCTTCTTTTCGTCGGATCTTGCTGAAATTTAGCAGCTTCTAACTTCGGACCGGACCGATACCAAATGTCAGCCCAAAGCAATCACCCTAGTTAGGGCTGATTGAGAGGCTGACGAAAAACGCCGACCCCGTTTGTACACGGGAAAAGGCGAAGAATAAGAAGAAGAAGAAGAAGAAGAAGAAGAAGAAGAAGAAGAAGAAGAAGAAGAAGAAGAAGAAGAAGAGGATCTTGCTGAAATTTAACCGCTTCTAACTCCGGACCGGTACTGAGTAACTATATCAAATAATATTGAAAATAGTAGGAAATTTTGTTTTCTAACTAATAGACAAATCCCCGATGCACTCTGACGCAGAGCGACTGAGCTATCAGCGAAAAAGAGAGAAGTTTTTGGTCAAGTTTGGTGTGACTTTGATGTAGGGCTCTCATGGACTAATAGAGCCGGAGCTGAGGTACATTTTTTCTACCTCATAAGGTACAAAATTTTCTTCCTATGGATCTGATGGGGGTTGGCGAGTACTGAGTTTCGAAATTTTACAGAGATATTGTCGAAATTTGAAGGGCTTGGCCAAGTTTGGTGTGACTTTAATGCCTCGGCTCTCATGAGTTTCGAAATTTTACAGAGATATTGTCGAAATTTGAAGGGCTTGGCCAAGTTTGGTGTGACTTTAATGCCTCGGCTCTCATAGGTTAACTGAGTTTCAAAATTTTACAGAGATATTGTCGAAATTTTACAGAGATACTTCTTATCTTATTGGGTACTTAATCAAATCACGTGTTGAAATCTTGTTGTGTATAGAGGCATGTATGATGTACCTCGAGACACACTGACCTGCTCAAAGTATTATTAAATTATATTACATACAGGGTGTTCGAAAGACAGTTCCACACACTTGATTCTCTAAAAGCCAGGATCACACGATATGAAAATAAATGTGAAAGAGTGCCTCTTTATACATATTACGTACTACTCGCATAGGACTAATTCACGCATAGGACTAATTCATATTCATATTCTATTCCGATCTATTCAGATTTCCAGATTAAAAAAAAGGCAAAATTTTGTTTCTAATGTGTACCTAGAGCATGAATTAAAAATTAAGATGTCTAAAATGTTGATTTTCCAGATTAAAAAAAAAAAGGCAAAATTTTGTTCACTATACCTAATACGAATATGGAGTACCTAAGTATTATTCTATTAAAAATTTTATTATGTTTTGGCAAAATTTTGTTCACTATACCTAATACGAATATGGAGTACCTAAGTATTATTCTATTAAAAATTTTATTATGTTTTTGGCAAAATTTTGTTCACTATACCTAATACGAATATGGAGTACCTAAGTATTATTCTATTAAAAATTTTATTATGTTTTTTCAATTGTTTTATACCACTTATTAAAATCTTGAAAACCTGTGTATTTTACATGTAATGAAATGAATTATAAGTACCTACCTATCTATGTTATAAGTATCTTATAAGTAACCAATGAAGAGGAAGAATAACCATCTCCTCAGAGGTTGAAATCAGCCTAGGAGATGCTTTTTATTGTAACCTAATTTTCTATTTTAAATGTAATGAAATGAATTATAAGTACCTACCTATCTATGTTAGATATAAGTAACCAATGAAGAGGAAGAATAACCATCACCTCAGAGGTTGAAATCAGCCTAGGAGATGCTTTTTATTGTAACCTAATTTTCAAAAATAAAGAAATAATATTCAAATTCAAATCATTCTATTCTATTCTATTCTATTCTATTCATATTCTATCATTCTATTCTATTCATATTGTATCATTCTAATCTATTCTATTCATACCTACCTCGGTGGTGTAGTGGTCAAGGCGCTCGCCTGGTAAACAGGAGGGCGTGGGTTCAATCCCAGCTGAGGTATGGAATTTTGCAAATCTAAGTCCGGACTCACCAGTCACACAAAACATCGCCACCCTGATACCCAATCCGACTCACTACAACCTATAAAAACATCTCTCAGGGAAAACGTACCAACATCCAACACTCAACCCAGCAATCAATCTCAGTCAACACCAAGCAACAATGATCCAACCTGTCTTGCATGCGGCCGAATCTTCAAATCAACCGCAGGACTGAAGAGTCACATGAGGGGTGCAGCTTGCAGAGGGACAGCGCAGAGCCAGACAACATCGTCTCGATGAACGTCTTCTTACACGTATGTGTGTACTACAGGTTTAAATGGGAAAATGGAAAAAGGTGGTATACAAAATATCTCAAGAACGGTTTGTCCTAGGTATGTATGTGTGTACCACAGGTTTAAATGGGAAAATGGGAAAAGGTGGTATACAAAATATCTCGAGAACGGTTTGTCCTAGAGCGATGAAATTTGGTATGCTATCCCGGTATGGTCCAAGGACGCGACTGTAACAATTTGGCAAAAATCGGATAGTCACCCATCCTGATATTAACCAAAGTAATTGTTGCTTAACCCTCATTTCGTGGAAAATGTAGAAAAGGTTGTGAACAAAATATCTCAAGAACGGTTTGTAGTAGAGAAATGAAATTTGGTATGCTATCCCGATATGGTCCAAGGACGCGACTGTAACAATTTGGCAAAAATCGGATAGTCACCCATCCAGATATCAACCAAAGTAATTCGTAATTAACCCTCCTTTCGTGGAA